>NW_021703786.1:2079986-2303564 GCF_005190385.1 Monodon monoceros | reverse complement strand
AAGAAAGAAAGAAAGAAAGAAAGAAAGAAAGAAAGAAAGAAAGAAAGAAAGAAGGAAAGAAAGGAGGGAGGCAGGGAGGGAGGGAGGGAGGAAAGAAGGAAGGAAGGTGGGTAGGAAGGAAAGAAAGAAAGAAGATAAAATAAAATAAGATAAAATAAAATAAAGTTATTAAAATAAAAAAATAATTAAGAAGAAAAAAATTTTAAAGAAAAACAAACAAACAAACAACAACAAATGGACAGATAGAACCCTAGGACAAATGATGGAAGCAAAGCTATACAGACAAAATCTCACACAGAAGCATACACATACACACTCACAAAAAAGGAAATGTGGAAAAAATCATAAATCTTGCTCTCAAAGTCCACCTCCTCAATTTGGGATTATTTGTTGTCTATTCTTGTATTCCACAAATGCAGGGTACGTAAAGTTGATTGTGGAGCTTTAATCCGCTGCTTATGAGGCTGCTGGGAGAGATTTCCCTTTGCCTTCTTTGTTCTCACAGCTCCCGGGGCTCAGCTTTGGATTTGGCCCCGCCTCTGCGTGTAGGTCGCCAGAGGGCGTCTTTTTTTCGCTCAGAAAGGATGGGGTTAAAGGAGCAGCTGCTTTGAGGACTCTGGCTCACTCAGGCTGGGGGGAGGGAGGGGTACGGAGTGTGGGGCGAGCCTGCGGTGGCAGAGGCCGGCGTGAAGTTGCACCAGCCTGAGGCGCACAGTGCTGCGTTCTCCCGGGGAAGTTGTCCCTGGATCCCGGCACCCTGGCAGTGACGGGCTGCACAGGCTCCCTGGAAGGGGGGTGTGGATAGTGACCTGTGCTCGCCCACAGGCTTCTTGGTGGCGGCAGCAGCAGCCATAGCTTCTCATGCCCACACTTTTAGCCACAGCTCGCGCCCATCTCTGGAGCTCCTTTAAGCAGCTTTCTTAATCCCCTCTCCTCGTGCACCAGGAAACAAAGAGGGAAGAAAAAGTCTCTTGCCTCTACGGCAACTCCAGACTTTTCCTCCAACTCCTTCATGGCTAGCCGTGGTGCACTAAGCCCCTGCAAGTTGTGTTCACACTGCCAACCCCAGTCCTCTCCCTGCGCTCTGACCAAAGCCCAAGCCTCAGCTCCCAGCCTCGCCCACCCCGGCAGGCGAGCAGACAAGCCTCTCGGGCTGGTGAGTGCCAGTTGGCACCGATCCTCTGTGGGGGAATCTCTCCGCTTTTCCCTCCGCACCCCTGTTGTTATGCTCTCCTCTGTGGCTCTGAAGATTCCCCCCTCCGCCACCCACAGTCTCCACCTGCGAAGGGGCTTCCTAGTGTGTGGAAACCTTTCCTCCTTCACAGCTCCCTCCTATTGGTGCAGGTTCCATCCCTATCCTTGTGTCTCTGTTTATTCTTTTTCTTTAGCCCTACCCAGGTACGTGGGGACTTTCTTGCCTTTTGAGAGGTCTGATGTCTTCTGCCAGTGTTCAGTAGGTGTTCTGTAAGAGTTGTTCCACGTGTAGATGTATTTCTGGTGTATCTGTGAGGAGGAAGCTGATCTCCACGTCTTACTCTTCAGCCATCTTCCCCTCGTCCTCTTTACACTATTTGACATTATTTTATGGCTGCTACCCATAAGAAGTAGACAAGCAAGTGGACTAGGCAAGACCATACACACACACACACACACACACACACACACAAATTCATAAGAATAATTATGAAATTTTGAGCACACATAAAGTGCTAGGTATGGTGATTTTATATGCTTTACACATTTAAACATGATATTTGTTTAAACCATCCAATAGTCTACATATTATGATCACCTCTATATTATAGATGCAGAAACTGAGCCTTACAAAGGTTACATAACCTCCCTTACACTGTGTAGCTGTTATATGGCACAACCAAGATCTAAATGTTTGCAGTCTGACTCTAGACCTGGACCTCTCAACCACTACCCACAATGCTTTAAATGTTTTCATTATATTATTCATTTAAGTATCACAAAAATCATACTTAGAAGGGTGTTGAAAAGTCCAGAGTAGTTAAGTAAACTGCCTACCAGAAGCAGAGATCCAAAGCCATGACTGCCTATATAAAGCCCATTATCTTTTCTCAATACCACATTTCACAGTAACCATAGAAAACTTCAAAGATGATCCATGACGCTATTCAACATATACCACAGGCAATATGTTCATTAAGCCTCAAATGAATGAACTATTGAGAGCAGGAAGCATGAATTCTGCATGAGAAGTTTCAAGGCAAAAGCTGACCTAAAAGTGGACTTTCAGCATATTGGCCTGGCTTACATATTCTGAAAGGAGGATGTTTGGTATCCCTTGTAGTAAATCCCTTGTAGTAAACCCAGAATGCATAAAATATGTGCCTTGGAAAAGAACATGGCATGTTCCAGAACAAACGATAATTGAAGGCTGAATCTTTATACTTTTCCTTGAGAAGTGATTTGCACAATTTGGCAAGGTGTTGGGCATTCTAAAAGGCCCTTAGCAGTTTGGCATCTAAGTGTGCTAGCTTTAGGTGAAAGTTCTGGAATCAAGCCCAAGTAAAGCCGAATTCCAGGTTAGAACTGCCACTAAATATGATGCTCATAGCCCAAGAATCTGAGAATTTTTAAGCAAGGTGGTTGTTTTTTGAGCATTCTACATTGTTTATGTGCTCAACTTGTGAAGTGCCACATGCCTCAGAATACTTTTATTCAAAAGAGATACTTAGGCAGTTCTCTCCCATGATGTAGTTATAGATTGTATTAGTTCTTCTAAAAAACAGTTCATATTTGTTCTGATTGAATTCCATAACCATTAAATAAGACCATTTCTTTAAATTGCCAGAAGCCATTATAAAATGCAATTTACTATATCCTTTCTATTAAAATCTAAACAGTATTGCTGTGGCTGCAAAATCATAGATGCTATAATGGATTGAATCACACTGCATTTTTTTGTTTAGTTTGTTGTCAAAATTTAAATCATGATTTGTGATTTAATTTTGTGATTCTAGAAAGCATGATGATTTGATGCTATTCATTTGCTTTTAAATAAAATCACACTGATGTATATGTATTGGGAATTAGTTACTTTCCAAATTTATGTGGCTCTTGTAGAATACAATTGTTGCCAGTTAAGCCAGAAATACTTTCTGATAAGAAGAGATTAAAGAGATATAGCAAATTGTAGAGAAAATGACAGGAAGAGACATAGAACTCAGTTGAGAAGTAGGTTAACTAAGGTGATTAATGTGTGGAGGCAAAAGAAATAAAATATCCTACTGAGGCACATACCATCTGAGTTGAAAAACACACCCTAACTAGATGCCCCCTCTAAGCCATGAACCAGCTTAGGGACAAGAATTATGAAAATGCTATGCCCAATGCCTGGGAGAAGCTTTTGGTTTGGGGTCTTTGAATTACATTTGTTCCTACTGGAAAAGATCTGCAAAATTATTTTCATTTACCAGCTTTATCATTTGATGGCAAAGGAAAACTTGGTAACTTTTCTGCCCTGCCTGACTTCCCACTGGAGTCCCTTCTAGCTTTCTAAATTACTTAGCACTAAGCGAGGCTCCTCTGCCAAAAAGTGAATGACTCAATGTTTGAAGCCAGGCTCATCAGCAAAATCCAGAGTGAACCTTGAAATCACTTGGATTCAGATAAAGTGAGTAACCTATACCTGGGAAGAAATTACTTATTACAAAAAATACTCTAAGAAATAGAGAAGGGGCTCTAAAGTAGCTTTGGAAAGAGAACTTTCATTGTAGATATTGTTGATATGTTCCAGAAGATGACCTATATAGACTTAATCAATATATATAAAACTAAATATTAGTAGGAGCCTTGGAAAAATACAAATTCCATTTCCAAGGCTCCTACTAATATTATTTATTCTTAAATTAAGACTTAAATTATTAAATTCTTATAGACCATACACACTGGGATATATCTGTCTATCTAGATAAATAGGTAGATATATAGATAGACAGATATAGATCTCAATGTTTATGTTCTTGAATATAGCTAAATTAATTTTGGCTTGCTGGTATTTCAAACAGAAGGTGAGAAATGGGGAAAACCACTACTCTTTTAACAGATTAATTATTTATTCGATCCATCTATTCATCTATCTCCCCTCCACTCACTATTTCTGTTAAATATACTTTTATTGGAAACATAAAATACCTGGAAGTGTTGAGGATAACGAGACAAATAAAATCAATACTCTTTCATGGAACACACAACCTAGTAGCAGAGAATAATATGTAAATAATAATTTGCAATATAAATGTGTCTGTAGATCTGCAATCTTTACGTTGTATGCGATGTCAAGCAGGAAAATGAAATCGTCTTGTTGCACTAGAGCCTATCTAAGGCCACTCCTACATCAGCATTCAATTTCTGCATATAAACCTTCACACATATGCCCTCTCAGAGATACTAGCTTTAGCACCATCTTTAAATTCCTAACTAGTATGGCAAGGTAGTAAATAATTGTTACTTCTTAATCTCATGGATTGTAATATGACATATAATAAAAATTTCAGTCAAATTTAATATATATTTGAGCAATAGAGAGGTTTGGTTGAGACTGTAAATTGTTTCCCATGAAGCTATAAGAAGAATTTTATTATAGTTACTATATAGTATTATAAGTTTGTTTATATACTGTTAAAATTTCTTTTGACTCTAATTTCTTATTACTTTTCATATCCCCTTTTAAAAATTGTGTATAAACAATTAATAAATACAACTATCAAAGTGTTTTGTTCAATAATCTGTAGAATTATATTTTTAAAAACCAAGAACATAGAGGGAAGTCTATGACTCCTGAGTGATGTATGTACTAGGGTCTGTACAAACAAATTGAATTGCATCTTATGGACCATTTTTTAAAATTCCTTAAAGACAATGATTTTGAGGTTTCTTTTTTTTTTTTTTGAAAGCATTTTTTTTTTTTTTTGTGGTATGCGGGCCTCTCACTGTTGTGGCCTTTCCCATTGCGGGGCACAGGCTCCGGACGCACAGGCTCAGTGGCCATGGCTCACGGACCAAGCCGCTCCGCAGCCTGTGGGATCTTCCCGGACCAAGGCATGAACCCGTGTCCCCTGCACTGGCAGGCAGACTCTCAACAACTGCGCCACGAGGGAAGTCCTGAAAGCACATTTTTCATTGTTATTTTTACATTTACATACATAAAATTGATTTTTTAATGTAGAGTTGCAATTACATTACATAGAATTTTTACACTTGTGTAGATTCATGTAGCCTCTATAACAATCAGGATACAGTTTATTCAACTCCTAAAAACACAGCCATGCTCTCTTTTGCAGTCAAACCTTCCTCCACTCAAAACTCTTGCCTACTATTAGTCTGTCTTAGTCATTAGTTTTGTCTTTTCCAGAATGTCATAAAATAGAAACATATAGTTCATTATCTTTTGAGACTGAGTTCTTTTATCCTCAAAATGCCTTTGAGATCAGTGTTATTGTGTGCATTAATAGTTTGTCTCCTTTTATTGCTGTTATTAGAGTTTGTTTGTCTATTTTCACATAGAGACATTTGGATAGGTGCTTGTTTGAGTCAATTATGAATAAATATATTATAAATATTCATGCCCAGGTTTTTATTTTTGGACAGAAGTTTCTATTTCTCTAGGATAAATACCTAGGTGTAGTATTGTTGCTCTATATGGTAAGTGAAAGCTTAACTTCAAGAAAGACTGCTGAACTATTTTCCAGAGTGATTGTACTATTTTTCATTTTCACAAGAAATGTATGAAGATTCTTATTGGTCCACAACATTGCCAACATTTATCATGTTACTTTTGTTTTGTTTTACTTTGTTTCCCATTCTAGTAAGTGTGTACTGTGTACTGGCATCTCATTTTGTTTTAATTTGCATTGATAAGTTTAATATTCATCAATATTAAAAACATTTTCTCTGTGAAATACAGTGTTAAGAGAATGAAGAGACATGCTACAAACTGGGAGAAAATATTTGCATAGTATATATCCAACAAAATACTTGTAACCAGAATATTTAAATAATATTCAGAATTAAATAATAAGAAAATAAACAACTCAATTAAAATGTGTAAATGGTCTGAACAGACAATTCACCAAAGAATAGACTAATGGCAAATAAGTGCATGAAATCTGTTCAACCTCATTAGCCATTAGAGAAATGCAACTTAAAACCACAATGTGATGCTACAATACACCCATTAGAATGGCTAAAATGAAAATTAAAAAACCTGACAATACAAAGTCCTGGTGAAGATGCTGAGGCTTTTTGTTTGTGTGCATCTTACATTTTACGTGTGTGTGTGAAACTCTCATCTTTCCATTAATAGTATGAAATGTCCGTATTAACAGTTCACTAATATAGTTCTTTTTCTTGTATGTGTTAAGAAGGGAAATACCTTTTACACACTTAATCTACATACTTATACAAACCTTAGAAACAAAGCTATTAAATTTTAGCAAAAAATACTATTGATAATAACATAAAATATGTTCATACTTCCCTATATACATGGCCTCATATTTAATCTGGGACATCATCATTCCTTGCCAGAAACATTATTCTACACTTTAAGTGTTCTTTTGCTTCCATCCCAGCTCTCCTTCTATCTATTTTCCATGTTTCCATCAGAGTAATGTTAAATCATAAGTCTGATCATATCATGTAATTACTCAAAGTCTTCAATAGTTTTTCTTTGCACTTAGAATAAAATCAAGATTCTTTGCCATGAGTATTAGCTACAGTCCTGCAAAGAGCTTTAACAAACTTTACAATATATAATAGCCCAAGTATAAGAGCATTTTATTTCTTTCTCAGTTAATATCTAAAACATTTGTTTTCAAATGGAAAGATGACTCTCTTCCAAGTGTTTATTCAGTAGCCCAAGCTCTCAATGTTGAATTTTGGCATCTTCTAACATGCAATATCCAAATTTGACATGATTATCATCAAGCACATAGGTTGAAATACAAGCAACAGCTCCTCTCTTCCCTCAAATGGACCATACTTTGCCTGACTTTTTGCATAGCTAGCTTTGGTTCATCCTTAAGAAAAGGACATGTGTCCTATAGTCAGGGACACTTTCTGTGGTAACCCTTAGTCCCATCCACATTGCCCATACTTCTGCTGTTCACTGTATCCCTTGTTTCCTTAAACAAGCAAATGAAGCTCATAATAATTGGAATCAGGTTGCATATGCATCTCCTTGATTTGTATCTTTATCCTGGTTAGAATGTAGTATTATAGAAGGCAGTGAACATGTTTCTCTTGCTTACTATTGAAACTTCAAATTCCAGTATAGTATCTAGCACATAGTAGGCTCCAAATAAATACACTTTAACACTCTGACTGTTAAAGAAAACCAACAAGGTTCCTCTTCTTACTATCAGGCACTTTGCCCTGTGTATGTCAATATTATGTTCTAGGGGAATAATCCTTTACTGTACTGTATTATATGTAGAGCAAAACAGAATCAGTAAGTATAAAATGAAAAAAAAATCAACTCATAACCATTATTTTGAATACAAAATTGTTTTGAATTGAAGCTTCCTTTCAAGCTCATACTGACTAAATAAACAGTAATCACATCAAAGGTGGAGAGAAAAAAGGTGTAGTGAAAGTTTTCTAAAGGCCTGAATGTGTTTTGTAATCTTTAGTGTCTAGAGTAAAATTATGTAGAGCTAACAAGCTAGTACTGGAGAGGAATGTTTTAAAATACTAAGGCATAACAGAAGGAGAGAAATAGAAATAAAGAACACAGATTGAAGGCTAATGACAAAATGGTAAATTTAATTACAAAATAAATTGTAACTGTATGACAGATAATCTGACTAAATAATCCAGTTAAAAGACAAAAGCAACAACTAGCTAAAACAATATGCAGTTTACATGAGGAATATATTAAATAAATAGATACAAAAAAAGAATGAAGAAAAGTTATATCACATAAACAACAGCCAAAAGGAAGCCTACACAGCCAAAAAATAAGTAGACTTTAAGCCAAAAAAATTACAGTAAGAAAAAAAAAGCAGTTCATAATGTTAGATGTTGAACTCATCAAGAATATCTAACAATTATTAACTGCAAATGATAGCAGAACCTCACTAAATGTGTGTGCATGTGTATTTACAGATATATTATACATATATACTTGCAGAACTGAAAAAATATACAAATACAAGATAACAAGATACTCTGGGATGTTTTTCATGTACTCATCACTTGATAAAACAAGCAGACAAAAATGTTATAGTTGACTTGATGAAAAAGTTGATCTAATTAGTATATACATACAATAATTGGAAACAATTTAAGCAGTCTTTTCAAGCACACAAACAACATTTCTAAAAATTGTCCATATGTTGGGTCACAAACCAAGGTTCAACAAATTCCAAAGGTCTGACACCATATAATGTAGTTCTCTGGTCATAGTGGAATTAAGCTATAAACAAAGAGCTAGTAAAGCCCCATATGTTTGATAATTAAATACACATTTAAGGATTGCTTTGATTTTCCCTGGAGAGCTCATGATCTCAGCTGGCCTAATCATTACTTTAACATACTTGACTAGGTTTAAAGATAAAACCACATCATCAACATATAGCATAATAGCATCAATTAGATTTATTTAATTAAAAAATAAATCTAACTGCTTAACCAAAAACTTGTATAATGTAGGTAACCTGTTTTAGCGTCAACATATTTTACAATAAAATGAAGATAATGAGTGTTTATTCACAAAGTGATAACAAAAAATTGAATTGGTTAATGCTTATTAAACACTTAGAAGAGTTTCTGGTACACATTAACAACATTATATTCCTAAGCTCTTGTTATCATTATTGTATTATCATCATTATAATCAATTTGTCTTCTGTGGGAAAATTAAGGTCACATTTATTTTAAAAATTGCAAGCCTGTGGTTCAAGTCCCTGTTTTATCTGTTACCAGGAGAATCTCTTCTCCATGGATGCCACCTTAACCTTTCTTATAATAAATAATCCAAGAATTTTTATGGTGCTTTCTTTTCCCCAAAAGGTCAGTATGTTTGCTACTGTCTTGTCCTTAGACTCTTTATCATCAATTTGTTTGTTTTATGTTGAAGGGAGGATAAATTCCCTGTATTCCTTTGATATTATGTTGAGGGTATCCAGGATAAAATTTTACATCTATATGTTTACTTACCTATGGCTTTTACAAGAGAGCTGTCAGTTCAAATTCTATTATTTGTTGACTCAGAACTAGGACCACTTGATTACCTGATTTGTTGTAGGAGTTGAACTAGTAGTCTCATTTCTTTCTACCCAAAAGTTATCTTGCTACCCTTTCCTGACATTAGATCTTGACTCATTTTACTTTCTTTCAAACCAACGAAGAAGTGATAGATATCTTGGTTTTCTCACCCAGAATACTGTAAGTATGTAGTTTTTTGACCTTCTGACTAGGAAGGTTAGTATAATTATATATTATACTATACATTGACCAATATTCTTGTTATATACACATGCGGTCAGTCCCCTGAATAGAATCTTCAGGCACATGGAGATCTATAATCATAATATACACCTATTTTTTGGAATACTTTAATTTCTTCCTAGTAAGATTACCTGTTTCTGACTCATTCCCTTTTCTACCCACTAACTAAACTGCAATAAATGTTGTTACTTTATATATCTAAGTATATATTCCACTCACTTATTTAACAAATCTGTGTTTGTCTGCTACTTCAATCAAATAAACTCCAGATTTCTTAGTTTGGTAAATTCTTTGACTATATCTTAACTCCTATTACCTCCTGCCAAAAAATCTCCAATTTATTTGTCAGAAACATCCATTAATATTCAAATAAGTCACAAATTTTAACATTTATTGAAAAGTGGCTTCTCTCTACTTAAAATATGCTTAATTCCTCTATTTACTTAAGTAATTCTTATTCATTTATCATGATCTACTTCAAATGTCATCTTTTCTGTATAATTTTCTTTGACTCACTTTTTATATTCTCACTGAAACAGAAACAGGAATTGCAACATTTTTATATTGAACTGTCGTTATTTATGGTAGATCATTCCAGGTCAACAATTCGAGCCATGTAACCCCTGTAAATTCAATCTTGCTAAGGTATGTTTGTCTCCCTCCCCTGAAATTTGATTCATATAATTCATCAATTGATCTTATTGGACAGTCCAGGAAGACATGTTTTTGTGGATGGCTGTTCCCCAGGATTAAGAATTGAGAAGTGTCAACAACAAATTGGCACTTGCCATTGGCACTTGCCCTCTACTTCTACAAGGTAGTTAAATCATGTGCTGCTGCAGCTGCTGATTTTCAACAACCCCTGAAAGGAGTTCAGGGTGGAGAGCAGAAATGAGGCACTCTGCTCTGGGAAAAAACTGGCTGAACAGGTCTTCAGATAGATATTTTCAGGAGCCAATTTTATGAGCCCAATTCTTTTTTTTTTTTTTTCTAGATTTTTAACAGTGTAATATTAGTTATAAAAAAATAACTGTAATCTTTGCGAAGTATTTTACATATACAAAACCTTCCCCTGAGAGCATCAAAAGCTCTGACATAACAAAAATCGGCAGCCCGCACGGCCTCCCGAGACTGGGGAGTGGGGGACCTCATCACAGCCGAGGCAGACGTGCTGATGTGGAAGGCAGGCTGTGGGACCTTCTGGGGTTCATGGGGGTGAGAGTGGACTCAGGAGAAATGAACCCACATGCACATGCAACTGTCCCTGGAAGAAGCTGCAGAGCCTCAGACAGGTGAGAGTGGGGTTATGAGCTCCTGGGATTAGGTTCCAGGCACCACCATCAGCCTTACAGGTCCAGGAGAGCAACTCCTCTGTGCCCCTGAAGTGGGCCGAGAGGGCCAGAGATGGTGGCTGCGATGTCCTGTGTACACAGAGTATAGAATTTCAGGGCAGAGCAGTGCCTGGAGGCCCTCGAATTCCTACCCACCTTCCTTACCACAGCTCCACCTTTGATGAAATCACACAGGGGACCCCAGGAAGATGACCGAGTTGTCCCTGTTGGTGGCACCTTCTGTGCTCACTGTGCCAGCCTCTCTTCGGCAGGGACAGCTCAGGAGAAAGACTAGTGCAGGAAGAAGAGATGGGGAGGCACCCACCTGGGTCCACAGTTGCTGCCCTGGATGAAGCCAACAAGCCCGCTTGACATTAGGGGTCTGAGCCCCAGGGCACCAGTAAGCCCAATTCTTGTGTCTCCTCATGTCTAGTAAAATAACTAAACTGTTTCATGGTGACGTCTGCTTCTTCTGACTAGCAGTACCTTCACAAGACTAGCAGAAACCTTCTGCAAAAAAATATATGCTTGATTGCAGGTACTCCCCCTTCACCAAAATCACATATATACTGACCTCTCCCTGCTACCTCTTTGGAGTAGTTTTTCAGAGCTATCTGAAATGCTGTCCCCTGGGCTATAGTCCTCATTTTGCCCCAAATAAAACTTAACTCATGACTCTCATGTTGTGCATTTTTTTAAGTCAACAGAAGTCAGGAACTATTAACTAACTCTTAATCTCCAGGAAGTGTTCATGTAAAAGAAAGTATCCATCCCAAAGCAAGTACATGGAAATCAGGTTAAAAATAAGAAAGTGGAATCATTCCAATAATCTCTTGTTTTATGTCTCCAGGGAATTTGTGTCAGATTACTAAAGAGAGGAGAAATATAATGAAATGAATATTTGTCTAAAATACCATGAAGACATTGCTGAATTAGTCTTGACTTAATCACTGCTTTTGGTTCCCAAGTCATTATTTTTTTTTTTTGCAAGACCAGTACATTGCTTATGAGCAAATGTCTTATCAGAAAAATATTAAACTAAATATCTATTGAAAACTCACCAAGGTATTTAAACATATTTTTAGCCATGTCCTAAAAATATGATCCATTCCAATCTTATTTGCTGGGATGTTAGACCTAAATCATGTTTAAAAAGAAGCACTTATTTGATAGTTGTTATATATATATATATATACATACATATACATTTTTCATGATATTTAACCAAAAGAAGGAAACTCTTGGATTTATTTGGTATTTTCACTCTCAAATGTAAAAAAATTAAGTAGTTTGATCACTTGTGATATTACAAATTCACATTTGCTACCAAAATAAATAAGAAATCATGTTCAACTACTTAACCATTTTGATCTTTTACTGAGAATAATGTCTTACTATTCCAAAAAACAAAAGAAACCCCAATTGTGACACCTCATTGAAAATATATTTTCTTTTGCTTCTAAAAGTTTTTGTCTGAGGCCTGTTCTGCATTTTAAGTGGTGTGTGTACATCCTTCTATGTGGCCACTAGCATGATATTCACAATTTCTAGATGATGATTAATTCAATAGAAACTCAAATAAGACTCAGACCAGAACATGAGTAAAGATAAAGATTCATTTTGTTATATGGACACTCATTGTAAATAATAGGTTAGCAACATGACTAGTACAAATCAAGACAAGAAAAATTAAGCTATTTAATATAGAATTCCCATCATCCTCAATATCCATTCATTTTGTAAAGCTTGAAAAGTAATGAAGAAAATTACCCTAATCAAAGAAAATCAAAGGAGAATCAAAGTAGATACTATATTTATATATTCATTCAAAAAAAATGAGACTAAACTATCTTTTAGTTATTTTGGATTAAAAATAAGTAATATATATTTTTTGATGTCAAATAAATCACTTTTTTTGTATATGAGGGAATGCTAAACAAATAAACTGTAATGAAATTATGTCCAAAATTACATTATATAATGTAACAAAAATTGGATAATATTATTTTAGGCCACTGACTCACCAACATTTTTTGTGAATAATAATCACGAAGGAACCTGCTCAGAATGTAGTTTTCTGGATCTACAACTACAGAGTATAATTCAGTATATCTAGGGTGACAAATCATGCCAGTTTTTCTGGGAATAATTGGTTTCCTGGAATGTGAGAACTTCAGTGCTAAAACCAGGATGAATTGGTAACTTTATTGGGCTGGGACTGAAGAATGTTACTTTGAGGTTAACTTCAGATAATTTTGATGCAGGATATGTGATAACTAAGACGGTATACATGGTGAGAGGCATTTAAATGGTTTTAGGTGATGAGTAAACTGTTTGTGTAAATTTATGTAAATTAAATGCTATATGTAAATCTCTATTTAGCAACAGTGAAAATAATACCTTTTAATCAGAGAAGAATCACGCTAGAGCTGTTAAAAAACTAGTAAGCAAAATACTATGGTAGTTCAAGTTATGTTAGTGGAAATGCCAAAGTGGGTCAGTATCCAATGATATTTCTAATTAGAAATATATTTAACAACATTGGAAACTGAGTGTATGTGGAGAGTCATGAATCATTGTGTTTCATAACTTGGTGATGATATTAAAAGTTGACATATTACCCAAGTTCTTGGAAGATGTTTTGAAGAATGATGAAAGACAGTTTGATCAGGGATATGTGGACTTTTAGGAGTACTGGACTTCCTGAAATGAGTAAATGCCTGACTGTGATATTTGTGGAGTCCCTTGCCATCTCTTCAGTGCTCACCTTAGTGACTGGGCAGAAAGATGTCTGCCTCTCTGGCATGATAGCAGATCTCTAGGGCAAAGTGTGTTGCTTATAATATATATTCTCATTTGCTTATTTATGCTTGCTTTATCAAAATCCACAATCTATGATGCAATTCTTAATTTATCAAAATGTTTGACTTACTTAAATCCCTAATCAATGACAAAATATAATATGTGAAATAATATTTTGAGTACCATGTATTATTTGTTAAGCAATTTAAATGTACTATGCCATTTAATCCCCATCAAACGATATTGAATTGATAATGTTTTTATCTTCAGGGCATAGATTAAAAAGCTGATACTCACAGACATCGAAAAACTGGTCCAAGATTTATAGCAAATATTAGATCAAGGGTTTGAGCCCATGTCTTGAAACTCCAGAGCACTTGATTTTATGTTCTACACTTGACTTAAAAATCATTCCTATCCCCAAAATGAAGTTATTTATATTAAATACAAATTTATTAAAACATTACAATGGATCTCAAGTATTAGAGATTTTAAGTATCATTTCGGAGAATAATCCACTTCCAGCTGTAATGGAAAGGCTTTATATATACCAATGATACATCTGAGAAAAACCAAAACAGTTGGTTACAACTTATATACTATCTGATGAAAGAAATAGAAGAAGATTTAAATAAATGGAGAGCTATTACATGATCATGGCTAGGAAGACTCAATATTGTTAAGATATCAGTTACCCCCAACTTGATCTATAGATTCAATATATGCCCAATTGAAATACTAGCAAATTATTGTGTGATTCTAAAATTTATGTAGGAAGCCAAAAGACCAAGAATGGCCAACACAATATCGAAAGAATGAATAAAGTAGAAGGACTGATATTACCTGACCTAAAGCTACAGTAATCAAGACAATGTAACATGGGTGAAAAGATGGACAAATAGATGAAAGGAACAGAATAGATAACCCAGAAATAGACCCACACAAATATTGTTAATTGATTTTTGACAAAGGAGCAAATGATTCATTTAAGAAAGAATAGTCTTTCAACAAATGATGCTGGAACAATTAGATATCCACATACAAAACAAAACAAAAGAATATGAATCTAGACACAGACTTTATACATTTCATAAGAATTAATTCAAAATGGGTCATAAATGTAAAATACCAAACTATACAATTCCTGGAATGTAACATAGGAGGAAACCTAGGTGATCAGTTAAATGACTTAGATATAACAACAAAAGCATGATCCATGACAGAAAGAATTTGATCATCTTGCAAAATTCATCAAGGTCTGTACTCATGATTTCTGAAATTTTATGTTACACTCGAATAAAATGCTTACAAAGTAGTATTTACAAGGACTTCATGGTATTATTTTTCTTTAGGGAGGGAAAAGACATCATAAATTGGTCATGAGATTTTAAATGTATTTGTAATATTTTGTGTAAAATTTGACACATATATGACAAGAAAAAAGACTTGTGCTTAATCTGAATATTGTGTAAACTAACAGTTCCTTTTATTTATTTCTTGAATTTCTGAATGTCTAAAATGCTTTGTAACTTTAATAAAATGGTAACAACTAATAAATAGAATGGAAAGTATTGAAGAATATCTATCCCCAGCCTCAGAAACTTCACATTCTCTATTGTCAGAGTTTCTGAGTTAACTCAGGAATATACATATTTAATGAGTTACACAAATATTAAAACTCTTTTATAGGGTTTCTGCCTATTATTTCTACTTAGAAATTAAAAGGGGGTCTAGCCACAGACAAATTTTTGGACCAGCAGACCCTTAAGTATTCCTTCATGCTCAGAATTTCTGTAATTATCTTATCTGTCCTAGACTAAATTCATAAGGGGGAAGGAGAGGAAGAATTTGCAGGGAACTGAATGCATGAAGGTGTAGGTCATTCTACTGCGGAGAGAGGAATTCAGAAGACACCAGTGATGTCAAAGACACAATGACCTTTTCCAAGAGAATGATTTGTGTTAGGCAAGTACTTGGTTACTAAGGGAAAAAAGGTGTTATACAAATGCAAATTATCTTATTCCTAAATTGGCTCCTTCTACCGTTTTTGTCTCTCATCTTTCTCTTCTGAGACCACCATTAATGCAGGTCACATTATTGAACTAAGAAATAAAGGAGTAGAATTAAAATACTGCTTTCCCGCTGGGTAAAGAGCATAGCACTCGGAATGCAAAAAAGCATCAAGGTTTCTTCCCTCCACATCTTCACCTCAACTCCCAGTGCTCATATATTTTCATGTTTTTAAAATGTCACCTTCATAGACTTGATTATTTGATGGTTACCAGTTAGACTGGTGTTGGTGTGAAAAGCAAACAAATATATTTCAAACAAGTGGAGAGTTGTGCTGATAGCCATGTGCCTAGGGATTTACTGTATTATTCTGACCATCTTTAATACTGAAACTCCATGGTCAAGGTCCTTTTATTTTTAATCCTCATGGTGTTAGAGTAACTTCATGAAAGCCACTGAGCCTGCAATTAAGTGAGCAAGAAGCACTGAAAGGAGATGGCTTTAGAGGAGCAGGCAGAAGGTCTAATTTGTATGACCTTAAAAGCCAAGGTAAGATGTTTCATTTTTATTCCAAGCATAATAGAAAGCTTTTGTAGAACTTTGATCCTTACAGAAAGAAATAGTCTCATTAATGTAAACTCAGCTCCTCTAGCTGCTCTGTAGTACAGCAAAGGAAGCAGGAAAAACAGTTAGAAGCTCTCTTATTAGACCAGGTGATAGATGTTGGCTTGATGAGAGTGGGAAAGGTTCAAGTGGAAAAATGAGTCAGATTTTTGATATATTTTTATGGTGAAAGCCACAGGATTTGCTGATGGATTTACGTGTGGAAGGAATAAAGGAAAGAGCTGATTCCTAACTTTTAACTTGAACAACTGATCAAATGTGGTGTTATTTACTGAAATAAGGATCAAAAGAGTGCTGTAAAAGTGTTGCGTAGGGAATCATGAATTTTATTTTTTCCAGTTTCTAACATTGTGCTTAGTATTTAGTGGGTAATCAATAAATACTTGTTGAGTGAATAAGTGAGTGAATGAATACTGGACAATGTGTTATGACTAATAATAGTGGTTTATAGATTAGTTGATGGTTTCTTTAGGAAGTGGAGAATCCTTAAGCTGGGTCTTGATTACCTAAATAACAAAACAAAACAAAAAATAAAAGAGATCATGGAGACCGCATAACAAGAGAAAATAGATAGACCAAAGCAAAATATAGAAAGAGTGTTTATCAACTGTATTGTATCTGATCATTTTGATGAGTAACAGAAAAAACATTTGGATATTTTTATTTCACAAACATTCAAGTAGTACCAACTAAGATTAGGCATTGTTCTTAGCACTTTATATTTATTTTATACTTATATTTTATATTTGATTCTTTTAACCTAATCCTTCTCTCTGACCAGTTTCACACATTATGTCTATTTTTCCTTTAAATCTTTGAAAACAGTTGAAATAATTAAATTTAAAGTTTTGCCCATAAATTCTGTCATCCATTTCACATATGGCTCTCCTCCTATTAACATTTTCCTTCTGATATTGGTCAATTTTCATATATATATATGAAAAAAATATATTTTCATATATATATATTTTTTCAATATATATATATATATATATCTGCACATTGCTGGTGCTGTTATCAAGATTCTGGATTTTGTTGTCTTCTAAACTGTTGAGTTGGCCTTTGTGTTGGAAAGCACTTAAGTTACTTGTGAATATGCCTGATCCTCTTAAGGTTTAGTTTTATTCTTTAGTAAGGTAGGATTATAGTAGTATTTCATCTGAGGATATTCTTGAGAGTTGAGTACATTACTTTTAGAGTGAAAGAATGAGAACAAAATACAGAAAAATGTCAGTAGTAGATTCAGTGAAGTCTTTTGTTATAGAGGAGGTAATGTGTTGTTTATAAAACATCAGAAAAAATAATTGACAACATTTGGATTTAGGGAAAGAAGAAAAGACTCATCATGTTCCTTCCCACCTCTTACCCCAAATCTAAAAAGTGTGTAAGAAGCAAAGTACTTTCAACTAATACCATTTCCCCAAAGTATGTACATTAAGCAGAGCAGAGTAATTTATGTTGCCAAAAAATTAAACTCATTATTTCATTGGCAAAACAAAGCAGTTTCATTTCTTGCTCACAGAATATATCCAGAAAAAGTTAGTAGAAAATGGCTAGCGATGACCATGTTCTACAAAGCACTCTGGAATCCAAGTGACATAGTGTCCTCTATCTTGTATCTGGTGACTTTATCTTTGATCCAAGATGGAGTAAAAGGAACCAGATTTACACAATTGCTTGAAACAACTAAAATAACAATGGAATACATGTAACAATGGTTTTCAGGTATGGCCATCAGACAGCACTGGGCAGTGATTTCTGAAATAAGGAAAACAAAGTAAGGCTAACTCATTGCCCCAAATTACAGCCTAGATAGAGTTTACAAGTTGTAGTTTAAAAAGGAGGAACCCAGGAGTAGCCTACTGGTCTTAATCTGTTGAGAAAAGTTTGCTGAGACTCTGGGAAACTAAGAAAGCTATAGTTTTCAGAGAAGAATACCAGAGATGAGAAAGCAACACAGGAGAACTTTGGATATTTGCCTCCTCAAATCTTTAACTGAGTACTAATCAGAACATGCATACACGTAACCAAGACTGGAGAAAGAATTATCTGAATCAAAAAGAGGGAACAAGTCTCAGAGTTCATACATAGCCAGGAACTGTTTTTTTTTTCCCACAAGTCCTTAAGTTAAAACTCACAGTCCAAGAAACTCCTATTAAATTGTTTTGTAAATAATCAAACAACTTTATAGGTCTACTAAGCAAGAAGAATTTTGCTGTTTCTTATAGTTCTTATAGTCTGTCATTCCCTGTAGCTAGCAATGTCCCAATTTAAAGATGAAAAGTCTGGGATTCAGAGAGGATGAGTGGTTTACCAAGATCATACAATTATAAAATTTTCAACAATGAGTTTTAACTCAAAATTTCTAAGTCCAGTGTCTAAAGGCAGGGAACCCCATGTTGTGTTTTGTTTTGTTTTTCTGTTGTTGTTGGTAGTGGTGATTTTGTTTGTTTTCCAAACAAAAGAGTCAAACTGCTAATGAGCAATAGCTTTCTTTCCTGTTTTCTTTTTTTCTTGTTTTAAATTTTAGTGTCAAATTTCAGCAGAAATTTTACACATTTTTAAGAAAAAAATGAAAGAATCTTTATAGGACAACTGAACCAAATAAACTTAAATAAAATAAAAGTCTCAGCCTCCTACAATTCATAGAAAATGTGAGTGTATTGAATATATAATTGCAGACAGAAAGTCACAAACAATGAGAATCATTAAATTGTAAATATAATACTTTATATTACAAACCAGACATTGTGTTAGTAATGTTCCCCAAAGTAACATATACAAAGGGTTTTTTTGGTATTCAGGCAATGGGAGTGGGAAACTCATCATCAAAGACAATACCTTTGAGCTAATAGCCTTAAAAAATCCTATTTGCAACATTATATGAATGTAACTTAACAACCAAGTATCTTGCATGTTGACACATTCAATTGTTTCACTAAAGCACTGTTTGAAATAATGTAATTTTACTCAAAATTGTCTCCCATAAATTTAGAAAATGTGATTTTTACTACCTGGATGATAATATTTACCTGAGCACCTTAAAGGGAAGAAAGGATAACAATATTATGAAAGTGTCCTTGCACTGATTTTCAGTCATACCTCTCATATTACTTTTAAAAATAAAAAGTAGGGCTTCCCTTGTTGTGCAGTGGTTGAGAATCTGACTGCCAATGCAGGCAACATGGGTTTGAGCCCTGGTCTGGGAAGATCCCACATGCCATGGAGGAACTAGGCCCGTGAGCCACAACTACTGAGCTTGTGTGCCTGGATCCTGTGCTCCACAACAAGAGAGGCTGCTACAGTGAGAGGCCCGTGCACCGCAATGAAGAGTGGCCCCCACTTTCTGCAACTAGAAAAAGCCCTCACACAGGAACAAAGACCCAACACAGCCAAAAATAAATAAATAAATATATTAAAAATAAATAAATAAAAAGTAAATCTATCTTCATTTATTTATCAGTAAACATGTACTTATTACCTACTGTGTGCTTGACACGATGTAAAGCCCCCAGAATACATAAACAAAATAAGTTTCAATCCTTATTTTTGAGGATTTTTTAGTGTGGTTGGGGAAGCAGACAGACAAATCACAAGAAACATAAGATAAAATACATTTAGACAATGAAAATATCCTGTTTGAAACTATAAATTTATATACATGTCATTACATATTTTTCCAAACCCATAAGAGATACAGCACCCTGAGGTAAACTATGGACTTTGTGTGATTATAATGTGTCAATATAATCTCATTAGTGTAACAACGGTACTACCCTGGTGGGGGATGTTGATGATGAGGAGGCTATATATGTGTGGGGGAAAGGAGTATACAGAAAATCTCTGGACCTTCCTCTCAATTTTACTGTTAAGCTAAAACTTCTCTTAAAAAAATAGTTAAAAAAAAAACATATTTAGAGAAACACTATATGTTCAAACATATCACTGTGGATATAGTCTCTTTGTTCCTAAAGATTCATGTCCTACTCCTTTCTTCTCTTTTCCTGGGAGGCTGAACTTTGTGGATTGCATTGGTGAGAGTCATTAGCTAGAGATGGGAGGGGAGAAAACAAGTGGAGTCACTGTATTTCTTCTCCCACTCTCCATTTTGCTGAGTTGCTGCAGAGTTTACTACTATGGCCTACTCCCTGTTGCTACTGTCTTATAGATTTAGTAACAGTGCATGGTTCCCTTAAGTCTCAGGATGGAAAGGGTAAACCACTAATGCTAGCGCTAGGACATTGTACTATATACCATTTTAATTTCCCTAAATCTTATCCATGTCACTAAAAATGGTTGCTTTATTAAATTCACTTCAATTATTGAGAATCATTATGTTATCATTTCCCTGCTGCAACCTGAATAATAGGGGTGTGTACAAAGTGATAAGGGCAAATAAGTGAGATACATGAGTGAGGACCTAGCAACTTCTGAGGAATCAGAGATCTCTAAAACCCCTCCAGAGTCTATGAAAGAAACAACCCTGAAAACTTGAAAGTATCTTAGTTTTGCACAAGGTCTAAATGCATCCAATTTCATAGTTTGTTGGAGGAGAGGTAATTGTAAAAATTAAGGTTGGTGGATAGTGCATTTGAAATATAATAAACTGCACTTCCATTATTATAAGAACAATGTGTATTGTAAATCTATAAGAAGATTTCATTATAGATATTCTTGAGCATCATCTTCCAATTGCTTTCCCAAAATAAAATCAAGGCCAAGATGAGAATTGGATAGTTTTACCAAAATTTCATGTTGAAATGCAGTTATTCTTTACCATCTTTGTTTAGATGTTTGCCAAGGGTGATGCTAATTAGGTAATAAAAACAAAAACCCAATTTGCTCATTTTTTTCTTCTGCCTCTCCATGAAAAAGATTTAGGGACTTCCCTGGTGTCACAGTGGTTAAGAATCTGCCTGTCAATGCAGGGGACACAGGTTCATTCCCTAGTCCAGGAAGATCCCACATGCCATGGAGCAACTAAGCCCATGTACCATAGCTACTGAGCCTGTGCTCTAGAGCCCACAAGACACAACTACTGAGCCTGTGTGCTGCAACAACTGAAGCCTGTGAGCCTAGAGCCCATGCTCCGCAACAAGAGAAGCCACTGCACCGCAACAAAGAGTAGCCCCCGTTTGACGCAACTAGAGAAAGTCCGCGTGCAGCAATGAAGACCCAATGCAACCAAAAATAAATAAATAAAATAAAATAAAGTAAAATAAAAAATTTTAAAAAGATTTGTAAGGTAAACTTCATGACAGTAGGAACAAAAATGACTTGTAACAATCTTTTATAATTCACCTTATCATGTTCTGAAGTTTGGGAAAGAAAATTTAAAAATGAAGAGTACAGAGCAGGCTATCTTCCAGTAAGTTATATATTTGCAAATATATTAAAAAATAAATTAGAAGGTGATCATTGTGGTAGCACCATCTCACACAGGCTAAGGCTGGACAGGGGTTCATAGAATTGGCTACCACAGTTAGCTCCAGAAGGACATTAATTTTGTCCCAGTGGGGGAAAGAGTGAAAATATGTCAATAGTAATTCTGGAAATGGTCTTAATTGACATATTTAGTCACACAGGGCACATCAGGAGTCATTTAACATTAGGGAATAAGACAGATGGCAAAATATTGTTTGGGGGTCACAAGGGCTGGGTCCAATCCAGGGGAAAATATTATTCTCTTACGAGGTAAGCAGGCTTCCCCAATCATGGCTAATAGACTGAAGTGCAGAATAAGACATGGCTCCTTGTTGACAGGTGTATGTGGAGGTTAGGGATGGCAGTGTGGATTCTGGACTAAGTAGTAGATGAGAAAACTATTCAAGTCCAAGGAAGAAAGCTGGTAAAAGTCCAATTCATGACTGGTCTAATATTGAGGTGAAGAAGATGAAGATAAGCAGTGGTAAACATTAATTCAATTTAAAAGATGATACTATGCTGCAGGACCAAGACCTTAATAGCAGGAGCTTAGATTTGGTAGTCACCAAAGAATGGGATGGAAAACTGGTGTCTGGGTAATTTAGAGGTAAATTTCTTATGACTGTAGAAAATAAAGCAGAGATTACAACTTTGCTTCTGCTGGATTGGATCCAAGTACTTTTAAGATAAGCCAAGTTCCCAGGTAAGGAACATGGTAAAAGACAGTACACATCACCAGTAAAAGACAAGCTCATGCATTTGCAGACAAGTGAATCTGATCACTCTGATGGACATAATTCTTTAATGTTTGACTCATCTGGAGGACAGTAAGTTTTATTTACATAAGGCAGTGATTTAAAGTCAATTAGAAGAGAAGAGAGATTAAGAAAAATGTCCAGTGAATAAATCTACAATGGTGATAAAGAATTTTCTTCTGAAGAAGTACTTCTGTTTATTTCATGTCTAGGTGGTTTGGCCCTACAATTTGGCCTCCTTATTCTGGGCACAGTATAATGACTTAAAAGTACTTCCAGAACAAACAAATGTCTATTTTTAAGGAAATGTAAAGATTTCTTTTAATGAAATATATCAACAGGAAGAATTAGATGAAATGACTGACTGAAACAAATTATGCAATGTACAGATATATAAATTATCTCTCTAAACATAAAAAGACATACTCAAATTAAATGACAAATAATAGTTACTAAAAAATTGTAAATCATACACACTGTGAATTTAATCCCTGTGACTGAAGGAAATGACTCCGTTCTGATAATATTTACATACTAATCTTCCTTTCAGCAGTCTTTTTTTCTAATCTTCACATTGTCACCAATGTCATCTGCTTCCATATCATGACTTCTTTTACAAATGTCCTTATATCAGTTGCTGAGGATTCTCAGCCTTTCTGAAACATATGATGTTTCCTATTTTGAGTAATTTTAACAATGCACAGGTTGTTCAGCAACGTTGTCATAACTTCAGGTGTCTTTGTCATAGCACATGCATGGAAACATTCTGAAGGAACTGGTCTGTTCTGATATTCAGACTATTCACCATACAGATAACAGATGACAATTCTTCTATATTGTATATTATTTCTGTGTCTGTGCCTCTGTATAGAAAATGTGTGTTCTCAGGTATGTTATCTCACCTGTAGAAGTTTTTCTCCAGGTATGTAGAATGAGACAATAATATTATTTATCTTACATGTTTCTACACAGATAACTTTATAATAAGGAATATAAAGAGTATCATAACCCATAGGAAATGAGAAATGAACATTAGTTGTCATTGTCTTACATATTAACAATATAGTCTGTAGAACACCTAGTACATTTATTATTGACTCTGTGTATATTACATATTAAGATTTTTATAGGTAGTTAACAATGGAAATAATAATCTGAGCAGTAAGTATGTGCCAACACACATAGTAAGATAATTTAATTGACATCATGAACTCTTGATACAACTAAAGTTCTATTGATAAACAATAATATGTTATATTTCCAGGCACTTATATGCTGAATGCATTCTAAATACTTCACATCTATTAATATCACGTTTAATTTGTACAATAAAATGTGAAGCAGGCATGGTTACTATACCATTTTTATACCTTATGAAGATGAATGGCAAGTCAATAAAGAAACTAGACCAAAGTCGCAAATCAAGTTTGAAATAGAATTCCTATTTGAATCATGGCATACTGGTCCAAAGCACATACTCTTAATAATGGGAGCATGGATAATTTTTAAAATAATATTTAAATGCAGATAAGTTCTTTCACAGGCTAGACAGACCTTTCATTTTTTTAAATTGAATGACTGAAAGATGCCAAGAGTCTATAGTGTCCCACCTCATTTGTGTCCACCATCCCTACATTCCCATGGATAATTCAGGGGACTTTCAGTTAGTATTGAACCATTTCTTGTATACAGACATGCTAGTAACTTAATCATATCAGCAGAACTTCTTCAAAAGCACTTACCTATGATAATAAACCGTGCTTTGTTCATTAAATTAAATCAGTATTTAATAAGCCAGACATTTTTCAACTTCACTTAGAGAAGACAATGTTTCTCTTGTAGAGAAAAACTCAAGAATACAATTTCATTTTTTATTTTTTCCTTCTAATATAAAAAGTCTATTTTCATTTATGTTTTAATTGCAAATTGTGTAACCTCAGTCTTTAATCAAGAACTTGATCATATGTCTAACCACATATCATGAGAATAAACCTGAAGAGTTGATAACATCACTGAATTGATTAATAAAATATATCTTGCCCAATTCTACAGTAATAAAAGAAACTAAAAATTATGAGAATACAATGATAGTTGTTCAAGAATAGTGGTGTTTTAAATAACACTCATGTATGAATAAGGTGTGGTAGTCAGCCTTTAAGTTGACTCCTAGGGGTTCCCACTTCCTGTTATATATGCCTTTGAGTAATAAAAGTAATAAAAAGTAATATGCCTTTGAGTAATTGAAATTGGAGTCCAATTGGCATTGGCATTTGTAGCTCATATTCATAATTATGAAGATAATTCATTAGCCACAGGATGCAATGGAACAAAGTAAATTGGAATATGCATTGACATTTTGAAAATATATAATAAAATATAATAATTGTCCATGACAAATTTTGTCTATAGAATGGACAGCTAAAAGCACAGAAGTATCAGATTAATATTATAATTTTGCAGTATTCAATCATTTTACTACCTTTTATAAAAGATACCTTAAATGCTGATGCAATATAAAGCATACTTGGATAGATTTGTCTTGCTGAAATAGATTTTTAAAAGAAGTACTACTTACCAAGTCTTATTTGTGCAGGACACAATAATACATAATTAGAAAAAACACATCTTATTCAAGTATCTATAGTAACCCATAGAGGAATTATTTAAGTTAGAACTTTTGACAACAGGATGATATATTGATAATAATGGAGCTGATATTGGATTACACAGCCTAACATACACATAAAAATAGGTATACAAAAATGTTAAAAAAAAAAACAACACTTTTTTTTCCTCAATAAATAATTGGTGGGAAACTATAGCTTGGATAAAGAAATATTCTGTCTGTTCAACTCTGAAACATTTTTCTGTGTACTTCTATCCTCTTGCTGTTTTCCACACCATTCATATTTATACTTCATCCAAGCTGGACATATCATTTCCCTATAGCATAACCTTTAGTTCAATGTCTGCTTAATCAGTTATTCAATGTGAGCCTTGAGTATTGGCTTTATCAATTTGATTCGGATAAAATTTTTCCTGGATGTTTTACTTATTATTTCAGGAACAGGTCATGTTTGTTTTCCACATGTAGAAGCACTGCTCTCTAACATTAGTTCTCTGACTATGCCAACATCCTTTGTAGAAGAAAGGATGCTTTCTTATAGAAAGCAAATTCTTTCATTAAATTTTTGAAAGGCTAAACTTAAGAATCTTATACAAATATAAAATTAACACATGCCAAGGTTTATCCCATTAATGAGGGAACAAATAAAATATTATAATTTGTTCAAAGAAAAATTCAAACACACACACCCCCAATCAATCACAAATGCTGTAATTAATGTACAAATAGGAGAAGCTGGTAATTATCTACAGGGAATAATCAATTGCACCCAACCAGACAAAATGTATTTGCATTCCTATATATGAGCATAATTTGTAGTACTATCAGTGTTCTGCAATTTATAGAGCTATGGAATGGCTCAAAGACTGATAGGTGAAGATAACCCATTTTGTAGATGTGCTACAAAAGACATCTAATCATCTTCCTTGCTCATATCAAACTATTTTGCTATTTTTATTAGAGAGCAATGACAAGAATGCCATGACACTTCTTATATGTACTACAGTGTATGCTGCCTGAAATGCATACTTAGGACACAAGTGTGTTTCATTACTGTATATGCATGTGTTCCATTTACTTCCTTTGTAGTCATCATTACAAAGCACTGAAGGAGTTATTCATGACATCCTCATCCTGTCTTGTCATATCAGAACTCCCCTAAAGATCACCAGTATTAGGAGAAGACTACTTAGTCGTATTGTCCCTTATTGATTGTACTTCATCCATTTTCACACTCTTTTCTTTGCTTGTGTCATTATATCTTTTCTCCCAATCTAAACCTGAAAGATTATGTTTAGTGCTGGTAATCAGTGATATACTTCCAGTTTACCACTAGTTTATTGGAGCTCTCTTTTTCAGGAGCAATAATTCCACAGATTTGCCTATCAGTAATGATGCTCAGTTATAAAACTTTCACTCATTGTGTTATTGAGTCCAAGCTTGATCTGCCCGCCACACAACAGACAAATAAATCAGAGATGAGATGTTGAGGCAATGAATACGACTTTATTCAGAGAGCCGGCAGGCCCAGACCATGGCAGACTAGTTAGTGTCTCCAAACAAAAAATCTTATTGGGGTTTGGATGCACAGAGAGGGGGAGGAGATGAGGAAGTAAAGTAAAAAGGCCATAAATTTTGCAAATATCCCCTGGAACGGCCAACCGCAGGGAGGGGATGTGTTAATTTCTTCTTTCTTTCAGCCATCCACAGGTGGATTGGGTCCAGGTGTTTCCCTGAACAAAGGCACTTCGGTTTAACATTCAGGCAGGGGAGCAGGGTTCCCCGAGACAGGCTATTGCATATAGACAGTGTCCTTTTAGTGAACAAAAGCAATGGGAAACAAAAGTTAAAGTAAAAGAAAGACATCTAACATGGAATCAGATTTGGCTCTTCCCTGTTACATTTGTATTCCTTTGTACAATGGATATCTCCATAACTGGCTTTAAGGTCTGGATCTTGACACAGGTATTCCTAGTTTATTTGGTTGCATATAAGTACTTCTTTTCTATGTAGAAATATCAGCATTTGCTTTCCATTTAAATAAAAGGATTGCAAATAAGCAACGACTAAGTATCTACACAACCCCCACTAGGGTAAAGGAATAGAGGGCCAGAACTAATAAATAACTTATCATGTTAGTTTTTGGCTTGGTCTCTATAATACAAGGCAATTTCCCCAGCCTTCCAGATGGAAATAATTCAACATTTTGCTAATGAGATAAACGCTAGGGGAAGAAAACATTTTTAAAAATAAAATATGGAAGAAAATAAAAATACAACCACTATGCATTTCTTTGAAATAGGGTGATAAATGCTCTTATTCCTTCCCATGACATCTGACAGATGCAGGGACCACTGCCAATTAGCCTGAAGTGAAGGAATGTTTAAAATATCAACACGTATTAGAAAGGCATGTGCAAAGCTGACATCTTGTGGAGCAGGGTTCCTGGAGAATGGTTTTCCTCCTTTGGGTGGCCTACTTTCCCCAAATTATGTATTGCACAGTTTACTTGGTTATTGGATTGAATGCATCCAGTTTGATTGCTATGCAAATCATGTCTAGGTTTAAATACCTTTTTCTTAGCAGCTGGGACATTAAAAATTTTAATAAGAGTAGGGTGGCAAAAACTGCTCAATTAAATGCTCTGCATATTCAGATCAACATCTGTTGTTAAAAATGATTTTTTCAGTCTCTCTCAGGAAATGGGAAAGAAGGCAATCAAAAGTTTTACAGCCACCAAACTAGAGAGAGGTAAAGTGAGAACTGAGAGGTGAATTGCCCTTTTCTACCTAAGGTATTGGAGGATATTTTACAACATTTCCTACCCCTCTCCTACACAAACTCAACGGAGGGGGTCTAAGAAGTATAATGACAGAAGTGTACCATAAATAACCACATTATGGAGATAAAAGAAGAGTGGCTATTTCCTCCAAAGCCTAAGATAGAGCCCAAGTCTAGGGTATCGATTTTTTAGTCTTTTTTTGCTGCATTGTGAATACACATTTGTACCCAGAACTTCAAGGAAATTAAGAGAAATCTTTCCTTATGAGAATCCTTGAGGGAGAGAGAACAATGGTAGGGAGGGGTATGGCATGAAGATGAGGATTTTTTATTTAATAGGAAGAGTCTGGTGATGAACTTCAGCTACATTTGCTCTCTGTTCTTTTTTTACTTAAGTGGGAAGATTAAGCTGATTTGATCTGGTTTGTATTTTTCCATTTGTATCATGAGAAGTTTAAGGGAACCGTTTTTTCCCTACACCAATCTGACCCTCTATTTTTGGAAAGCATATGGTGATGGAATAGAATGCTGTAGAAGTTATTGAAATATGCTTGCATCTGAAATCTGGTCAAGGATGGAGAAATATTTACATGTATTTATAGATAGGCAAGAAGGGGGTAGGAGAGACAAAAGTGTTTCTAAGATGGAAGAGGATGAAACTTTTCCATGTCTAATGAACTTCTTGAATCTAGAAGAGAATGCAGAATTAAGAAAATATATGGTGATTTTATTCAGATAAGTAAACAAAAAGAGTTGCGTGTGTTTGGATTAAATTAACCAATGCAAAATCAATTACAGTCTTCTGTATTAAGACTAGCCCTCTTTACAGAGATTTGCATGGTTGAACACTGTAGAATTGATATAAATGTTATCTTGGGATATGATACATTATTGTTAAATAAAGGAGGACTCCATAGATTAATTTAGCAGTTAAGAACAAAGTAAATTATTTGACATCATAATTTGATATTTTTCTCTTGAAAGTTAACTTCCACTTGATTTCTATTTTCTTTAGCTTTCTACTGTACAGTGACTCACACTACCTGAAAATCAGTTTGCATTAGAACCCTGAGAAACTGAAGCTGAATTTCCAGTGACCGTAGATCACTAAGACAAGAGTAATTCTTTATATAGGGTTGCTCACTGTGAATTTTTATTAACTTAGAGGAAATGCTAGTTTTGACTGTCTCCTTTTCACCAAACAATTCCAGCAACCTGACTACAAATGCATTTCCCTCACAAACTCTGCCCCATTATTTGTACTGACACCAACAAATGAAGCGCTACCGGAAGTGCAGGCATTTTCTAAACTTTTGCCTGAATGCTTCAGAGCTGGCAGCAGATTGTAGTTAATCGAATGAGTCTTGGGGATATCATGGCCATTAGAAAGCTTTCCAGCTGATTCAGAGCTTGGGAAATTAGGGTTCTGTGATCAGCCAGACAGGTTTTTAAGAGCCTCAGAATTCAATAGGAAACTGGAGGAGAAGGTAGCTTTTTCTTTGTCTTAAAATATTCTGTAATATGTGTTACACAAATAACTCTTTAATAATGGTACTTCTAAAGTAAATCTATGCATCATTCCACCAACCTAACTTGTTCACTTTTTATTTTTCTCTTTTCCACTTATTTTCAATTTTCTATGTTTACTCAGCTTATAGGCATCATTACAATACAATGCTTCACCTTGCTCATTCCGCTTCAACTTATATCGTAATTATATATCATAGTTTACTAAAACCATCTTCCATGAAATGGAATTTATGTTGTCTCTAATCTTTTACTACTAATAAAGAATGTTTTATATGAACATCTTTCTGACTATAAATCTCTACTTTCTTTCTTAAGTTGAATCTAAGGGACCACATGGACTTGATAAAATTGACAAATTGCTTTCTAAAAAATATTCACTGGTTGCTAGTTATAGTATACGATTTTATCAAATTTGAGACAAAAAAAGTTTTCCTATACTCAGACCTTCTCAGGGACTCCTTCCAACAACATTATTTCCTGATGATAAACTATTCTGCTATCAAATTACTATGTCATGTTATAACCTATTAGAAAATTGCACAATGTATTTGGTACATAGTAAACTCAAAATTTTAAATAAAATTAATTTGTGTCCTACTAGTAGACAGATAAAATTCTACTTAACTATAAAACCACTACTTGTAGTTTTAATTTTAACTCAAGACTTAAAAATAAATCAGTTACTCCCTATCAGTGGTGTTAACATTTATATATGCCAAATCTCAGGAACAAAACCTTCCACTCTCTGACTATCCCCTGGTTCTAAGGAAAATAGGAAATATATAACAACCTTTGTTATTATTCAGGAGGACCTCTCATGCAGAAATCTGGATAGATCTGATCCTAGAAATAGCAGAAAAGGGCAAGGGGACAATAGTTCTATGGTCTAATTATGCAACAACAGAGGAAGCTAAAAATAAAGTTACACAGGGCTTCTGACACATTTATATAGACAATATAGTTTACATACCTCTGTTTATGCATCAAAACTTTCAGATTATCTGCAGCACAAACTACTCTGCTGTATGAAAAAGAGCTTATGCTTTCTAGGCAATATCTACAAAATGAAAACAGCAAAACAACGAGTGATTCTATTGAGGGATGGGAAACAAGCCCATCAAATCAGATTGTATCTGTGTAAACAAAACCTTTGGCTTTAAGGGTCCACTCTGCTTTGTTTTTCACCTGTCTGTTTTGGCAACAGGTTAAGGTGTTCTGGAATGTTTCACCTGCTTCTAATTATTTGCAGACATGGTCTCCTTCACAAGCCATAAATGTTAAGATTTGCTTAACAAAGTCATAATTAAAGATCTAATTTATTGAGAAAGAACAAAGTAGATTTTGTTTCTGTTTATTTTTCATTATAGCAACACTAAGTTACCTTTCTATCACTGTTACTTTTATTATATACATCTAAGTATGAATATATATAGATAGATTATGAAATAAAGTGTTTTCGTGGCTCTGTATATTTCATTACTTGCTACTATTTCATTAGGTCCTTTCTTTCCCCCAGGAAGGTGGACGTGTTCTTCTCCATTGACCAAAAGCCTGGAGGAGTAATTTTCCAATTACCTGAAGGTCTTCTAAACCAATAGGTAACATTTCCAGTCAGGCAGGTAATTATAACCAGCTCTAGCTAGGCTCTCCAAATTGAAGGTTGATGATCTTGCAGTACAAAAAATATTTGCAGCTGTGGACAATTAACAAACTCAGTAGACCAGGCAAAAGTGCAGCCCCTGTCCGCATGTAATTCCACTGCCAGTTCTACTTTGACAGCTATATAATTACATGGACCATAAATTACACTCAGTAATCACTTAGTTTATAATTTCATTCCCTGTAAATTAGTAATGTAATAAAATGAGATTTCATAATCACCAGATGCATAGTGAGCTGCTCACCAGAGACTGGCAAGGGCTAAGAGGCAATCCCTTCCCAAGGAGAGAGATTTTGGTGGGCTACTGTTGACTGGTCACATGGTTGGCAAGTGATCCAGTGCTCTGAGCTTGGGGCTGCCAGTGACATTCAAGCACCTCCAGGATGGACGCTGTATGATATACCAATAACTGTGAGAAATGGCACCCTGTTTGAGAGGAAACCTTTGCTTTTTTAATATCATGTACAGCAGCTCTATTTATTGGAGCTGTAATTTGCATGTTACTTAATGAGTGCATGTAGAGATTCCTCAAGAGTCCATCTTAAAAGTAATGACAATGAGCAAGTGTTCCATAAAGAATTTACTTCACTATAGGTAAGTGGGTGGTCTGTTTTTATAAAATGGAGATGTAGTAAATGAGCTGGAAATATAACCACATTTCTCAAGGTTATTATTTTCCTCCAAATGGAATTTTTGTTTTGAAAATCTTTTGTATCATATTCAGATATCATACAAGAAAAGAAATGAGAATGTAAATAATAAAAATGCTGGCCTTCTTTGTTCTGGGGTTTTCATAAGTAACCCACCTTCTGACACAACTCCCCACTATTTCATATTAAAACAATAATAAATTGTGGTTTTCAGACTCAATAGCATACAACTATGAATTATATACTTTTATGGAAAAGAACAAATGATAAGCCCAGACAAGGTATTTGCAAGAGATTTATTAGAACTTGAGCCATTACTGCAACAAGAATTGTACTGCAAGGGGAAATACAAATCATATGCCATTGCTTCTAACAAGAACTGGGAGTGGAAAAAAATGCATTCATTTAGAAGCTTTAATTACCTGCAGAAATGTGAGTTGGTTATGCAGTACCTATTTTAATTACCATCTGATTAAAATTAATCCTAGCTAGGAAAGGAGAAAGTGGAATAAGGAAACTGTAGTCAGAAGGTTAATGTTCCAAATGCAAACAAGTAAAGGAGAGAATATCTGGTTGAAGGACATGTATTGTGACTAGACATGGGTGATTATTTGAAATGTAAAATATGTTTTTACATATTTTTTGTTTTGACACATGCTTTCATATTTTCTGACTTAGGGACAAGTTGCATCCTTCATTCTTTCACCAGAGGCATCTAGATATGGTAACATTTTCCTCAGATAGAAGCATTCCTAATGAGATAAAATTATTCCAAGGTATTAGAGACATTAATGGGACTTTGACCCCAATTCTCAATGGTTGTTTCCTTCAATGACAAACCTAGAATGTAAAGAATAGCAACTAATTTATTTTATCTTCTTTCTATAGGGTGATATTTGTAGTGACGTTTATGTACAACACTGTAACTTCTTTGAAAGTCATGACAACTGCTCCAAAAGCTGATGTTTTTGTGTAAGGATACGTGTGTGTGTGTGTGTGTGTGTGTGTGTGTGTGTCCACCTACATTGATGACAGCATCAGGCAAACTAGGGAATATCACCAAGAGGTTAACTATTTTAACTAGTTCCTGGACAACATTGAGAGCTTAAAAACTATCTATCCTGTATGTATATAGGTACTTTTCAATTGACTTGCCATTGATAGGATTTGAACCTTGAGTTGGTTTTACATTTGAAATAGTACATTTACACTCAAACATCTGTCCTCAGTCACCAGTCATTCTTCTGATAAAAATGAGCATTTCTAAGAAAAGAATAGGATATTAGTTAAGAAACAATAAATTATCCAATTAAAACAGGGCTTGAGATTACAACTTTCATTGCTATTGTTGCCATAAATAGCATTAGACCTAAATGAGAAATATCCTAATCAATACAAGTTCTATCACTGCCATAATGTAGCCAAAATCATAAATAAGTTGTTAACTAAATTTTGGTAGTTGAAAAATTTGAAGATTAAATCAAAATTCACAGCACCCATCGTATATATCTAAAGGAAATAAACAAAAAACAAATAAAAGTAGCAAAAATAAACTAGCAACATTCAACCTTGTGAGCAGGACAGATCCTGTATCAAAAATCTTAAAATATATTGTCTAGTAGTAAAGCAATAAACCAATGAAATTTGAAAGTAAGCACTACTAATCCACAGAAATGTCTTCCTCATCAACCCAGCCCCACCACCCCCATCAGCACCTCCCACCAATCACCACCAGACATCAGCATTGTGGGGAGAAGGGTAAGTGAGGAATTTAAATTAATTTTACTAATTTAGAATGTGTCCTTGATGATTATGGTCTGAAAGGAAGAGATGGTGAGGCAGTAGTGGGCCAGATGAGAAAGGAGTGAAGCTAAAACATGAAGAATTAGAATGTATTTCTTTTTTAAAGTGACTTGCTTGTTAGAAACTGACGTCATTAATAGAATTTATCATTTAGTTTCCTTCTGATGGGAGAAAAGCAACAATACTAATTATCGCCAACAGTTAAATAATTAATGATTAATGAAAAGCAAATTTAAATCCCTAGAAGTATATGTTGATAAAGGGCAAAAACAGTAGCCCAAGTGAGGTTCATCTGCTCACTGTGAATAAGAGTCAGAAAGAGATGGCATAAGTCCTCTGTTATTTCTTGTTGCACTGGCTTAGAATGAGAAAGGAATGGATGTTACTCATATATTAGAATCACATTAAGCTGGTGTAACTGTACAAATCAAAGTTCTTCCACCCCCAGTACCCACAGTATTTTACATAACTCCAACAAGACAGTATGAACTTTAAAATATAAGAGAGCAGTGAAAACATCCACTATCTATAAAACCCTTTACTGACCTCGCCCCAGCCCCACTGCCAAAGCTGAGAGAAAATCATAACATGGAATACATAACAGAAACTACAACCATCAGTTTTTAATCTGAAACTCTGAAGGAAAAACCCAAACACAAAGGTCATCTAATATTTAAAGGGAGCCAAAAAATAACACACTCACAAGACACTTTATCAAATGCAAGATCCAGATGAAGCAGTGTACTTAATTAACAGAGTGTAGAAAGATATGACAGGAAAACAATACAAAAATTCTAGAGCAAATAATAATAGAAAGAAAAGAAAATGGAAATGATGAAATAAAAAGGAAATAAAGGGAGAAAGGAATTAGTTCTGGGGAAAAAGTGTGTTTTTTTTCTAGGAAATAGAAGAAAATTTTTCAACAATACCTTTGTACAGGAATTAGGGAAAACAAAATATATGGAGCTATATTTAAGAATAAAATGTTAAGGTAACAAAATAAGTAATATTAAAACACTAAGAAAGCAATTTGTTCATGATAAACTACAGCAGAGCAAAATAATACACTAGAAATAGAATAGAAATCATATGATAGAAGGTCATATCAGTGATATAGAGGATAGTCATTAAAATATTACCACCAGGTGAAGGTAGAAATCTAGGTTCCACACTGGACCTCCATTGACACCTGAAGGTGGTATATTTCTTGTTACTTTTGGGTAAAATTGGAAGTTATGGTTCCTTTCATGGTCCCATGAACACCATGGTGAGGGTTGTCTTAGTACTACTGGGTAATAGTGAAAGTCCTGATTACCCACTGGGACTCCTCAGACACCACCCCGACTGGGAAGGTGAGAAACACTTCATTACTGTTGGATAGAAGTTTTGGCCTCGTCAGTTGTTTCCACTGACACGAAGGAGTGATGGCTTGGTACTGGCCAGTAAGGATGAAAATGTTGTTTCCCATAAAACCATCCCAGTGGGGATATGGAGAAGCCTCATTACATCCTAGTACTAGTGGAAGCCTAAGGTCCCCCACTTGGCCTTTTCTGGCATGGATTGGGGGTGGGTCCATAGTTTTGGTTTTGTTTTGTAGTAATTGTCTGTAGTAGAGAAGTTATTTTCTAAAAGTTTTCAATTTTATAAGGGCTGCCTCTTTCCTGGTCCTTTGGCTAGAGAGAACAAACTTTTGTTAGATCTCTTTTTGTCTGTACCTGCGGGTGTTTCAAGTTACAGGACTTCTTTAGCTCCAAGTCTTGGGTACAGGAGACAAAAATAAAACCCAGGGAAATCACACTGTGTTGTCCCTTTGGCCCAAGGTCCCTAGCTAGGCTGCCTTGTTCTCTCCAACTTTTAGGGTCTTATATTTGTTTTGTACATAATGTTGATGGGTTTTAGCTGTTCTTAGTGGAAAGGAGAGGGAAGAGTACATATACTCCATCTTTCTGAAAGCAGAAGTCTAAACATATTTCTGAAAGATTAATAGAGACACAAATGTAGAAAACAAACATATGGATACCCAAGGGGGAAGGGAAGGTGGGATGAATTGGGAGATTGGGATTGACATATATACACTGCTATGTATAAAATGATAACCATTGAGAACCTACTATATAGCACAGGGAACTCTACTCAATGCTCTGTGGTGACCTAAATGAGAAGAAAATACAAAAAAAGAGCTGATATATGTATACATATAGCTGGTTCACTTTGCTGTACAGCATAAGCTAACGCAACATTGTAAAGCAGCTATACTCTAATAAAAATTTTAAAAAAGATTAAAAGTGGATGGCAGAGTGGCAACTGCCTTAGGTTTAGTAGGGGAAGTCAAAACTCAAATGCCTGCAAAGATTTCTAACAAAAAGTAAAAATATCAAGTACTGGCATGAATGCAAAGAAGAGCCCTTGTAAATCTCATACATTGCTGGTGGGAATGCAAAATTATACAGATTCCTTGGACAAAATTTTGACAGTTGTTTAAAAGTTAAACATATACTTATCACAACCCAACTATCAATAATGCATTTGCTCAAGAGTAACCAAAACATATTTACATACAAAAAAACCCTCTATGTGAATGAGAATGTCCACTTTTCATGACAAAAAAACCCCCAGATATCTATAAACAATAAATGGATTATAAAATTATAATACATCCAGAAATAGAATGCTACTCAGAAGTAAGAATTGGTGAACTTCTGTTAAATTTAACAGAAGGAATGAATCTTAAAAGCATTATGTTATTGAAAGATGTAATACTCAAAATATTACCTAAAATGTGATCCCATTCTGGAAAAGGTAAAAATACAAAAATCAAAATCATATCAGTTGGTGGCAAGAAGAGACTGACAACAAAATGGCACAAGAGATCTTTTTGCAATGATGGCAATATTCTATATTTTGATTGTGATATTGGTTACATAATTGTATCATCTGTCAAAATTTATAGAACTCTACATATAAAAAGTATAAATTGAAATCAATGTAATTTATACTTCAATGAATTTAATTTAAAAATAATGAAATTAAAAATGGACAGTAAAATGCTTAATAGAAGATTTTACATTTAAAAATAAGTAAATATTTTAAAAGTTAAAAATATTTGAGACAAATTGATGGGGTGGTCTTTTAGGTTTCTGGACCCAATTCCAAAATGTGGGGCAGGGAGAGAGGAGTAGGGGCAGTGTTTTCCCACGTCTATAAAGCAGTGTTCAGGACACCAACTTTGTGTCCTAGAATTCAACTCAATTCTGACACTATCTACCCAGAGATAGTATCAGATCTCCCAGGTTAAAGACTCAGTTCAACAATACTGCCCCCTCTTTGTTGTCAATCACAAATTGCAGGTCTCCAGATTACCCATAACTTCTTTCCAACTTAGCTACAAGTTGGAAGTTCCTGTGATCCCCCTCCTCAAGTTTGATTAATTTGCTAGAACAGGTCACATAACTTAGTAAAACTGTTTACTTACATTTACAAGTTTATTTCAAAAGAATATGATAAATAATAGAGATGAACAGCCAGATGGAAGAGACATGTAGGGCATGGTGTGTGGGAAGGGACACAGAGTTTCCATATCCTCTCCAGGTGCTCCAATCTCCTAGCACTTTCACATTTTCACCAACCCAGAAGGTCTCAGAACCCAGTCCTTTTTGGATTTTTATAGAGGCTTCATTCCATAGGCATGACTGATTGAATCATTGGCCATTGACACTGATTTCACTTCCAGCTCCTCTCTACTCCCTGGAAATCAGATGGTGAGGTTAAAAGTTCTAGACCTCTAATCACATGATTGAGGCAATCTAAAATTCACCTCATTAACATAAAAAAAGACACTTGCTCTTATCACTTATGAAATTCCAAGGGATTTAGGAGTTCTTTACCAGAAACAGGATGAAGACCAAGTATATATTTCTTCTTATAAATCACAATATCACAGCTGGACATAGGAGAGAAAAGAAAAGTAATGGTTTAATGAGTCAAAATTCATTAAAAATTAATTTCAGAAAGGCAGTGTTAAACAAAGAGAAGGAATTTAGGAGTGATAGTACAAGCATAATTCCCAGAACTGAAGAACTTGTGTTTCCATGTTGAAAGGTATCACTGCAAAGAATAGTAAATTAAAAAAAGAACCACAGCAAAGAACCACACTGAAAATGTAGAACAAAAGAAAAAAAGAGAATACCTAAAGTCTTTCATGTGAGATCAACTATAAAATAAAATTAAAAAAACCTAGGTCAAAACTGTATTGGTCCTCTCAAGAGCAGTACAGAATGTCATAAGAAATGAACAATACATTGAGAGTTCTGATGAAAATTTTTTGCTAGCTTATGATTGTATACCCAGCTAAATTATCAATAGAACTAAAATGTTTATGAATGTAAGACCAGAAAAAATTTTACCATTAATTAAACAGGAATCTAAAGCATCCAGCAAACAATAAATCTAATAGCATTAAAAAAGATTTCAAAGATTATATTTTTAAAAGTCTCATATTACATTGAGATATTTTCTTTTAATTATATATTTTATTTTAGGTTAAAATTTGTGTGTACTTTTATTTCCATTTAATTTCCACAATGTTCATTGAGCACCTACTCTGTGACAGGAAAAATACCTTCTTTAAAACATACATATATTTATTTATCTATTTATTTATTTATTCTCTATTCTCATATTTTATATCTTTTATTTCCTTTGAACTTTTATTTTATATTGGAATATAGTTGATTAACAACTTGTGTTAGTTTCAGGAGTACAGCAAAGCAATTCAGTTATACATATACATGTATCTATTCTTTTTCAAATTCTTTTCCCAATTAAGTTGTTACATAATATTGAGCAGAGTTCCCTGTGCTATACATTAGGTTGCTGTTGTTACTCATTTTCAATAGAGCAGTGTGTACATGTCAATGCCAAAATCCCAGTCTATCCCTCCCGCCCACCCTTACCCCCAGTAACCATAAGTTTGTTCTCTAAGTCTGTGAATCTGTTTTGGAAGTAAGTTCATTTGTATCTTTTTCTTTTAATTCTATATATAAGTGATATCATACGATATATATCTTTCTCTATCTGACTTACTTCACTCAGTATGACAATCTCTAGGTTCATCCATGTTGCTGTAAATGGCATTGTTTCATTCTTTTTAATGGCTGAGTTATATTCCATTGTATATATGGACCACATCTTCTTTATCTATTCTTCTGTTGATGGACATTTAGTTTGCTTCCATGTCTTGTCTATTGTAAAGAGTGCTTCAATGAACATTGGTGTGCATATACACCTTTGGACCATGTTTTTCTCCAGGTATATGCCCAGGAGTGGGATTGCTGGATCATATGGTAGCTCTATTTTTAGTTTTTTTTTTATGGAACCTCCATACTGTTTTCCATAGTGGCTGCACCAGTCTACATTCCTAACAACAGTGTAGGAGGGTTCCCTTTTCTCCACACCTTCTCCAGCATTTATTGTTTGTAGATTTTTTATGTTAGCCATTCTGACTGGTGTGAGGTGGTATCTCATTGTAGTTTTGATTTGCATTTCTTTAATAATTAGCAATGTTGAACATCTTTTCATCTGCCTCTTTGTCATCTGTATGTCTTCTTTGGAGAAATGTCTGTTTAGGTCTTCTGCCCATTTGTTGATTGGTTTGTTTGTTTTGATGATATTAAGCCACATGAGCTGTTTGTAAATTTTGGAGACTAATCCTCTGTCAGTCACATCATTTGCAAATATTTTATCCCATTCTGTGGTTTGCCTTTTTGTTTCATTTATGGTTTTCTTTGTTGTGCAAAAACTTTTGAGTTTAATTAGATTCCATTTGTTTATTTCTGTTCTTATTTCCATTACTCTGGGAGATGGATCAAAAAAGATATTGCTGTAATTTATGCCAGAGAGTGTTCTGGCTATGTTTTCTTCTAAGAGTTTTATAGTTTCCGGTCTCACATTTCGTTCTTTAATCCCTTTTGAGTTTATTTTTGTGTATGGTGTCAAAGAATATTCTAATTCCTTTTTTTTTTTTTACATGTAACTGTCCAGTTTTCCCAGCACCATTTATTGAAGAGACTGTCTTTCCTCCATTGTATATTCTTGCCTCCTTTATTGTAGATTAAGTGACCACAGCTTCGTAGGTTTATTTCCAGGTTTTCTGTCCTGTTCTACTTATCTATATTTCTGTTTTTGTGCCAGTACCATACTATTTTGATGACTATAGTTTGTAAGTTTGTAGTGTGGTCTGAAGTCAGGGAGCTTGATTCCTCTAGCTCTGTTTTTCCTTCTTAAGATTACTTTGGCAACTCAATGTCCTTTTGTCTCCATAAAAATTTTAAGATTTTTTTTCTAGTTCTGTGGAAAAGGCCATTGGTAATTTGATAGGGATTATATTGAATCTGTAGACTGCATTGGGTAGTATAGTCATTTTGACAATATTGATTCTTCTAATCCAAGAACATGGTATATCTGCATCTGTTTGTGTCATCTTTTATTACTTTCATCAACATCTTATAGTTTTAAGAGTACAGGTCATTTTCTCCTTAGGTAGGTTTATTCCTAGGTACTTTATTCTTTTTGATATGATAGTAAATAGGATGGTTTCTTGAATTTCTGGTCTTTTGTTGTTACTTTATAGAAATGCAAGAGATTTCTTTGTATTAATTTTGTAACCTGCAACTTTGCCAAATTCATTAATGAGCTCTAGTAGTTTTCTGGTGGCATCTTTAAGAATTTTTATGTATAGTATCATGTCATCTGCAAACGGTGATGGTTTAACTTCTTTTCCAATTTACATTCCTTTTCTTTCTTTTACTTCTTTGATTCCCATAGCTAGTACTTCCAAAATTGTGTTGAATAAAAGTGGTGAGAGTGGATATCCTTGTCTTGTTCCCGATCTTAAAGGAAATGCTTTTAGATTTTCACAATTGTGTATAATGTTAGCTGTAGGATTGTCATATATGGCCTTTATTATGTTGAGGTATGTTCCCTCTAGGCCCACTTTCTGGAGAGTTTTTGTCATAAATAGGTGTTGAATTTTATCAAAAGCTTTTTCTGTCTCTATTGAGTTGATCATATTGTCGTTATTCATCAATTTGTTTATATGGTGTATCACACTATTTGATTTGCATATATTGAAGAATCCTTGCAACCCTGGGATAAATCCCACTTGATCATGTTGTATGAGGCTTTTAATGTATCATTGGATTTGAATTGCTCAAATTTTGTTAAGGATACTTGCATTTATGTTCATCAGTGATATTGGCCTGTAATTTTGTGTGTGTGTGTGTGTGTGTGTGTGCGTGGTATCATTGTCTGGTTTTGGTATCAGGCTGATGATGGCCTCATAGAATTTGTTTGGGAGTTTCCCTTCCTCTGTAATTTTTTGAACATTTTCAGAAGGATAGGTATTAGCTCTTCTCTATCTATTTGATAGAATTTGTCAGTGAAGCCATCTGGTCCTGAACATTTGTATATTGGAAGATATTTTTTAATCACACTTTCAATCTCAGTACTTGTGACTGGTCTGTTCATATTTTCCATTCTTCCTGGTTCAGTCTTGGTATAATATACCTTTCTAAAAATTTGTCCATTTCTTCCAGGTTGTCTGTTTTATTGACATACAGTTGCTTGTAGTAGTCTCTTATAGTCTTTTGTATTTCTGTGGTGTCAGCTGTAACGTTTCCTTTTTCATTTCTACTTTTATTGAGTCCTCTCCCTTTTTTTCTTGATGAGTCTGGCTAAAGGTTTATAAATTTTGTTTGCCTTTTCAAAGAACCAGCTTTCAGTTTCATTGATCTTTGCTATTGCTTTCTTCGTCTCTATTCATTTATTTCTACTCTGATAATAATGATTTTTTTTCTTCTACTAACCTTAAGTTTTGTTTGTTCTTCATTCTCTAGTTGATTTAAGTGTAAGGTTAGGCTGTTTATTTGATATGTTTCTTGTTTCCTGAGGTAAGTTTTAATTGCTATAAACTTCCCTCTTAGAAATGACTTTGATGCATCCCATAGGTTTTGGATTGTTGTGCTTTTGTTTTCATTTGTCTCTAGGTATTTTTTGAAATTTTCTTTAACTTCTTCAGTGTTCCACTGGGTGTTTAGTAGCATATTGTTTAGCCTTCACATGTTTATGTTTTTAACAGTTTTTTTTTTCTTGTAGTTTATTTCTAATGGTCAGAAAAGATGCTTGGTATGATTTCAATTTTCTTAAATTTACTGAAGATTGCTTTATTACCCAGTATTGGGTCAATTCTAGAGAACGTTCCATGTGCACATGAGAAGAATGTGTATTCTGCTGTTTTTGGATGAAGTGTTCTATGAATATAAATTAAGTCCATCTGGCCTAAAAGTGTCATTTAAGGCCTGTGTTTCCTTTTTGATTTTCTGTCTGGATGATCTGTCCATTGATAAGAGTGGGGTGTTAAAGTCCCACAATATTATGGTGTTGCTGTTGATTTCTTCCTTTATGGGTGTTAGAACTTGCCTTATATATTGAGGTGCTCTTATGTTGGGTGTATATATATTTATGGTTGTTATTATCTTCTTCTTGGATTGATCTCTTGATAATTATGTAGTGTCTTTCTTTTTCTCTTATAACAGTTTATTTTGAAGTATAATTTAGGAGGACCTTCAAGATGGCAGAGGAGTAAGACATGGAGATCAATGTCCTCCCCACAAATAGAACAAAAATACATCTACATGTGGAACAACTCCTACAGAATACCTACTGAATGCTGGCAGAAGACCTCAGACTTCCCAAAAGACAGGAAACTCCCCACATACCTGGGTAAGGCCAAAGAAAAAACAGGGACAAAAGTATAGGGATGGGGCCTACACCTGTGGGAGGGAGCCATGAAGGAGAAAAAGGTTCCACACACTAGGAAGTCCTTTCACTGGTGGAGACAGGGGATGGGCTGGAGGAAACCTTCAGAGTCACAGAAGAGAGAACAGCAACAGGGTTGCAGAGGGCAAAGTGTACAGAGGATTGGTGCTGATCACCAATCAGCAGCCTAAGAGGTTTCTCTGCTCACCCACCAGGGCGGGTAGGGGCTGGGAGCTGAGGCTCGGGCTTTGGAGGTCAGATCCCAGGGAGAGGACTGGAGTTGGCTGTGTGAACATACCCTGAAGAGGGTTAGTGTGCCACAGCTAGCAGGGAGGGAGTCCAGGAAAACGTCTGGAACTGCCTAAGAGTTAAGAGACAATTGTTTCAGGGTGCAGGAGGAGAGGAGATTCAGAGCACCGTGTAAATGAGCTCCAGAAACAGGCTTGAGCCATGGCTATCAGCAAAGACACCAAGATGGGCATGAAATGCTAATGCTGCTGCAGCCACCAAGATTCCTGTGTGCAAGCACAGGTCACTATCCTCATTTTCCCAACAAGGAGACTGTGCAGCCTGTCACTACCAGGGTCCCATGATCCAGAGACAATTTCCCCCGGGAGAACCTGGCACTCCTCAGGCTGTGGCAACTTCAAGCTGGGCTCTGCAATTGCAGGCTCACCCTGCATTCTGTCCCTCTCCCTCCCCCCCAGCCTGAGTGAGCCAGAGCCCCCTAATCACTGCTCCTGTAACCTCCTCATGTCTGGGGGAAGAACAGATGCCAGAGGACAATCTAGATGCAGAGGCAGACCCAAATTCAAACCTGTAACCCAGGAGCTGTGTGAACAAAGAAGAGAAAGGGAAATTTCTCCATGTAACCTCAGGAGCAGCAGATTAAATCTCCACAATCAACTTGAGGTACCCTGCACCTGTGGAATAACTGGATAAACAATAAGTCATCTCAAAATTGAGTCAGTGGACTTTGGGAGCTACTGTAGACTTGGGGTTTGCTGTGTGCGACAGACTAGTTTCTTAATTTTATGTTGATCTTAGTTTAGTTTTTAGTGCTTGTTATCATTGGTGGATTTGCTTATTGGTTTGATTGCTGTCTTCTTTTTTATTACTTTTTAATTTTTTAATTTAACTACATATTTAAATTTCTTTTTTAATAACTTTCTTTTACTTTTTTTTTCTCTTTTCTTTCTCCCTTATCTTCTGAGCCATGTGGTTGACAAGGCCTTGGTGCTCTGGCTGGCTGGAAGGCTTGTGCCTCTGAGGTGGGAGAGCCGAGCTCAGAACATTGGACCACCAGAGACCTCCCAGCCCCATTGTAATATCAATCGGTGAGAACTCTCCCAGAGATCTCCATCTCAATGCTAAGACTCAGCTCTACCCATGACCAGCAAGCTCCAGTGCACAACACTTCATACCAAACAACTAGCAAGAAAGGAACACAAACCCAGCCATTAGCAGAGTGGCTGCCAAAAACCATAAGTTCACAGACACCTCAAATCACACCATAAGACATGGTCCTGCCCACAAGAAAGACAAGACCCAGCCTCATCCACCAGAACACACGCACCAGTCCCCTCCACCAGTAAGCTTACACAACCCACTGAACCAAACTTACCCACTGGGGTAGATGCCAAAACAGTGGGAAGTATGAACCTACAGCCTGTGAAAAGGAGACCTAAATGCAGTAAGTTAAGCAAAATGAGAAGACAGAGAAATACACAGCAGATGAAGGAGCAAGGTAAAATTCCACCAGACCAAACAAATGAAGAGGAAATGGCAGTATACCTGAAAAAGAATTCAGAATAATGATACTAAAGCTGTTACAAAATCTTGGAAATAGATTAGAGAAAATACAGGAAACATTTAACAAGCACATAGAAGAACTAAACAGCAAACAAAAAATGATGAATCACACAATAAATGAAATTAAAAATTCTCTAGAAGGAATCAATAGCAGAATAACTGAGGTAGAAGAACGGATATGTGTTCTGAAAGGTAAAATAGTGAAAATAACTACCACAGAGCAGAATAAAGAAAAAAAGAATGAAAAGAATGGAGGACAGTCCTAGGGACTTCTGGGATAACATTAAACGCACTGACATTCAAACTATAGGGGTCCCAAGGAGAAGAAGAGAAAGAGAAAGGGACTGAGAAAATATTTAAAGACATTATAGTTGAAAACTTCCTTAATACGGGAAAGGAAATAGTCAATCAAGTCCAGGAAGCTCAGAGAGTCCCATACAGGATAAATTCAAGGAGAATCATGCCAAGACACATATTAATCAAATTAATGAAAATTAAGCACAAAGAAAAAATATTAAAAGCAGCAAGGCAAAAGCAACAAATAACATAAAAGGGCATCCCCAAAAGGTTAACAGCTGATCTTTCAGCAGAAACTCTGGAGTCCAGAAGGGAGTGACAGGCCATATTTAAAGTGATGAAGCAGAAAAGCCTACAACCAAGATTACTCTATCCAGTAAGGATCTCATTCAGATTTGACAGAGAAATTAAAAACTTTACAAACAAACAAAATCTAAGAGAATTCAGCACCACAAAAACAACTTTACAACAAATGCTAAAGGAACTTGCCTAGGCAGGAAACACAAGAGAAGGAAAAGACCTACAATAACAAACACAAAACAATTAAGAAAATGGTAACAGGAACATACATATCAATAATTACCTTAAATGTAAATGGATTCAGTGCTCTAACCAAAAGCTATACACTGGCTGAATGGATACAAAAAAAAAAAAAAAAGACTTGTGTATATGGTGTCTAGAAAAGACAACTTCAGACCTAGGGACACATTCAGACTGAAAGTGAGGGGAAGGAAAAAGATACTCCATGCAAATGGAAATCAAAAGAAAGCTGGAGTACAAATTCTCATATCAGACAAAATAAACTTTAAAATAAAGACTATTACAAGAGACAAAGAAGGACACTACATAATGATCAAGGGATCAGTCCAAAAGAAGATATAACAATTGTAAATATTTACACACCCCACATTGGAGCACCTCAATACATAAGGCAAATGATAACAGCCATAAAAGGGGAAACAGACAGTAACACAATCATAGTAGGGGAATTTAACACCTGACTTTCACCAATGGACAGATCAACCAAAATGAAAATAAATAAGGAAACACAAGCTTTAAATGACATGTTAAACAAAATGGACTTAGTTGATATCTATAGGACATTCCATTCCAATAAAACAGAATACACTTTCTTCTCATGTGTTCATGGCTCATTCTCCAGGATAGATCATATCTTGGGTCAAAAATCGAGCCTTGGTAAAATTAAGAAAATGGAAATTTTATCAAGTGTCTCTTCTGACCACAACGTTATGAGACTAGATATCAATTGCAGGAAAAAAACAAACTGTAAAAGTTACAAACACATGGAAGCTAAGCAATACACTACTAGATAACCAAGAAATCACTGAAGAAATCAAAGAGGAAATCAAAAAGTACTTAGAAGCAAATGACAATGAAAACACGATGACCCAAAACCTATGGGATGCAGCCAAAGCAGTTCTAAGAGGGAAGTTTATAACAATTGAGTCTTATCTCAAGAAACAAGAAATATCTCAAATAAAGAACCTAACCTTACACCTAAAGCAATTAGAGAATGAATAACAAAAGAAACCCAAAGCTAGCAGAAGGAAAGAAATTGTAAAGATCAGCTCAGAAATAAATGAAGGAAATGATAGCAAGGATCAATACAACTAAAAGCTTGTTCTCTGAGAAGATAAACAAAAGTAATAAACCATTAGCCAGACTCATCAAGAAAAAAAAGAGAGAAGACTAAATCAACAGAATTAGAATGAAAAAAGAAGTAACAACTGACACTGAAGAAATATAAAGGATCATGAGAGATTATTACAAGCAAATATATGCCAATAAAATGGGCAACTTGGAAGAAATGGACAAATTCTTAGAAAAGCACAACCTTCTGAGACTGAACCATGAAGAAATAGAAAATATGAACAGACCAATCACAAGCACTGAAATTGAAACTGTGATTAAAAATCTTCCAACAAACCAAAGCCCAGGACCAGATGACTTCACAGGGGAGTTCTTTCAAACATTTTGTGTTGAGCTAACACCTATCCTTCTCAAACTCTTCTAAAACCTAGCAGAGGGAGAAACACTCCCATACTCATTCTAAAAGGCCACCATCACCCTGATACCAAAACCAGACAAAGGTGTCACAAGAAAAAATAACTATAGGCCAATATCACTGATGAACATAGATACAAAAGTCCTCACCAAAAACTAGCAAAGAGAATCCAACAGCACATTAAAAGTAACATACAACATGATCAAGTGGGGTTTATCCCAGTAATGCAAGGATTTTCCAATATATACAAATCAAACAATGTGGTAAATCATATTAAAAAATTGAAGGATAAAAACTATATGATAATCTCAATAGATGCAGAAAAAGCTTTCAACAGTTTTCAACACCCATTTCTGATAAAAATCTCCTGAAAGTAGGCATAGAGGGAATCTACCTCAACAAAATAAAGGCCATGTATGACAAATCCACAGGCAACTTCATTTTCAATGATGAAAACTTGAAACCATTTCCACTAAGATCAGGAACAAGGCATGATTGCCCAGTCTCACCACTATTATTCAACATAATTTTGGAAGTTTTAGCCACAGCAATCAGAGAAGAAAAATAAATAAGAGGATTCCAAATCAGAAAAGAAGAAGTAAAACTGTCACTCTTTGCAGATGACATGATACTATACATAGAGAATCCTAAAAATGTTACCAGAAAACTCCTGGAGCTAATCAATGTACTTGGCAAAGAAGCAGAATACAAAATTAATGCACAGATATCTCTTGCAATCCTATACACTAATGATGAAAAATCTGAAAGAGAAGTTAAGGAAACACTCCCATTTACCAATGCAACAAAAAGAATAAAATACCTAAGAATAAACCAACCTAAGGGGACAAAAGACCTGTATGCAGAAAACTATAAGACACAGATGAAACAAATTAAAGATGATACAAATAGATGGAGAGATATACAATGTTCTTGGATTGGATGAATCAACGTTGTGAAAATGACTATACTACCCAAAGCAATCTACATATTCAATGCAATCCCTATCAAAGTACCAATGGCATTTTTCACAGAAGTAGAACAAAAAATTTCACAATTTGTATGGAAACACAAATGACTCCAAATAGCCAAAGCAATCTTGAGAAAGAAAAATGGAAGTGGATGAATCAGGCTCCCAGTCTTCAGACTAAACTACAAAGCTACAGTAATCAAGAGAGTATGGTACTGTCACAAAAATATAGATCAATGGAACAGGATGGAAAGCCCAGAGATAAACTCACTCACATATGGTCACCTTATCTTTAATAAAGAAGGCAAGAATATACAATGGAGTAATGACAGCCTCTTCAATAAGTGTTGTTGGGAAAACTGGAGAGCTAAGTGTGAAATAATGAAATTAGTACACTCCCTAACACCATACACAAAAATAAACTCAAAATGGATTAAAGACCTAAATGTAAGGCCTGACACTATAAAACTCTTAGAGGAATACCTAGGCAGATCACTCTATTACATAAATCACAGCAAGATCCTTTTTGACCCACCTCCTAGAGAAATGGAAATAAAAACAAAATTAAACCAATGAGACCTAATGAAACTTAAAAGTTTTGCAAAACAAAGAAAACCTTAAACTAGATGTAAAGACAACCCTCAGATTGGAAGAAAATATTTGCAAAGAAAGCAACTGACAAAGAATTAATCTGAAAAAGTATACAAGCATCTCATGCAGCTCAATATAAAAGAAAACAAACAACCCAATCCAAAAATGGGCAGGAGCCCTAAATAAACATTTCACCAAAGAAGATATACAGATTACCAACAAATACATGAAAGGATGCTCGACATAACTAATCATTAGAAAAATGCAAATAAAAACTACAATGAACTATCACTTCACAATGGTCAGACTGGCCATCATCAAAAAATCTACAAACAATAAATGATGGAGAGGGTGTGGAGAAAAGTGAACCCTCTTGCACTGTTGGTGGGAATGTAAATTGATACAGCCACTATGGAGAACAGTATGGAGGTTCCTTGAAAACTAAAAATAGACCTACCACATGACCCAGCAATCCCACTATTGGGCATATACCCTCAGAGAGCCATAATTCAAAAAAAAATCATATACTACAATGTTCATTGCAGCACTATTTACAGTAGCCAGGATATGGAATCAACCTAAGTGTCCATGGACAGATGAATGGATAAAGATGTGGCACATGTGTACAATGGAATATTAGCCATAAAAATAATTGAAACTGAGTTATTTGTAGTGAGGCGGATGGACCTAGAGTCTGTCATACAGAGTGAAGTAAGTCAGAAAGAGAAAAACAAATACCGAATGCTAACACATATATGTGGTATCTACAGGAAAAAAAAAAAGCTTCTGAAGAACATAGGGGCAGGACAAGAATAAAGATGTAGACTTAGAGAATGGACTTGAGGAGAAGAGGAGGAGGAAGTGTAAGTTGAGATGATGTGAGAGAGTGGCATTGACATATATACACTACCAAATGTAAAATTGCTACTGGGAAACAGCTGCATAGCACAGGGAGCTCAGCTCGGTGCTTTGTGACTACCTAGAGGTGTGGGAAAAGGAGGGTGGGAGGGAGACACAAAAGGGAGGGGATATGGTGATATATATATATATATATATATATATATATATATATATAGCTGATTCACTGTTATACAGCAGAAACTAACACACCATTTAAAGCAATTATACTCCAATAAAGATGTTACAAAAATTAAAATAAAGACTATTTTATCTGACATCAGTATTACTAGTCCAGCTTTCTTTTGATTTTCCTTTGCATGTAATATCTTTTTCCATCCTCTCCCTTTCAGTCTGTTGTTTCCCTTGTTCTGAAGTGGGTCTCTTGTATACAATGTATATACAGATTTTGTTTTTTTTTCCATTCCGTCAGTCTTTGTCTTTTGGTTGGAGCATTTAATGTATTTACATTTAAGGTAATTATTGATATGTAAGCTCCTATTGGCATTTTGTTAATTGTTTTGACCTTGTTTTTATAGATCTTTTTTCTTCCCTTCCTCTTTTGTTTTCTTCTCTTGTGGTTCGATGACTGTCTTTCGTGTTGTGTTTGGGTTGCTTTTTCTTTTTTGTGGGTGTATCTATTGTAGTTTTGGGGTTTTCTGTTCCAATGAGGTTTTGATACAGAAGTCTATATATACATAAGGTTGTTTTAAGTTGCTGGTCTCTTTCTGGCCTAGAGAAGTTATTCAAGCATTTGTTGCAAGCTGGTCTGGAGGTGCTGAATTCTCTTAGCTTTTGCTTATCTGTAAAGCTTTTGATTTATTCATCAAATCTGAATGGGAGCCTTGCTGGGTAGAGTTTTCTTGGTTGTAGGTTCTTCCCTTTTATCACTTTAAATATACCATGCCACTCCCTACTGGCCTGCAGAGTTCCTGCAGAGAGATTAGCTGATAATCTTATGGGAGTTCCCTTGTATGTTATTTGTTGCTTTTCCCTTGTTGCTTTTAATATTTTTTCTTTGTCTTTAATTTTTGTCAGTTTGAGTACTATGTGTCTCTCTGTGTTCCTCCTTAGGTTTATCCTGCCTGGGACTCTCTGCACTTCTTGAACTTAGGTAACTCTTTCCTTTCCCATGTTATGGAAGCTTTCAGCATATATCTCTTCAAATATTTTCTTGGGTTCTTTCTTTCTCTTTTCTCCTCTGCAACCCTATAATATGAATGTTGGTGTGTTTAATGTTGTTCCAGAGGTCTTAGTCTGTCTTCATTTCTTTTCATTCTTTTTTTCTTCCACAGCAGTGATTTCCACCATTCTGTCTTCCAGGTCACTTATCTGTTTTGCTGTCTCAGTTCTTCTGCTATCGATTCCTTCTAATGTTTTACATTTCAGTCATTGCATTGTTCATCTGTTTGTTTCTCTTTAGTTTTTCAAGGTCTTTGTTAAACATTTCTTGCATGTCTTTCATCCTTGCCTCCATTCTCTTTCCAAAGTCTTGGATCATCTTCATTAATATTATTCTGAATACTTTTTCCAGAAGGATTCCTATCTCCACTTCACTTAGTTGTTTTCCTGGAGTTTTATCTCATTCCTTCCTCTGGGATATATTCCTCTGTCATTTCATTTTCTCTATATTTCTGTGATTGTGGTTTCTGTTCCACAGCCTGCAGGATTGTAGTTCTTCTTTCTGTCTTCCCTCTGGTGGACGAGCCTGTCTAAGAGTCTTGTGCAAACTTCCCAGTGGGAGAGAATGGTGGTGAATGGAGCTGGGTCTTGTCTCTCTTGTGATCAGAGCCATGCTCACTAAAACTTTAATTCACCTGTCTCTTGATGAGTGGTGCTGTGTTTCCTCTCTGTCAATTGTTTGACCTGAGGCGACACAGCACTGAAGCCTACAGGCTATTTGGTGGGGGTAATGTTGTCCTCCAGGAAAACTCACACCAATGAGTACCTCCCAGAACTGCTGATGCCAGTGTCTTTGTCCCCACAGCAAACCACAGCAGCCACCCACCTCTGCAACACACCCTCCAATACTATCAGGTAGGTCTGGTCCAGTCTCTTATGGGGTCACTGCTTTTTTCCTCTGGGTCCTGGTGCACACGCAACTTTGTGTGTACCCTCCAAGAGTGGAGTTTCTGTTTCCCCCATTTCTGTGGAAGTCTCGCAATCAAATCCCTGGCCTTCGAAGTCAGATTCTCGGGGGATTCCTCCTCTCATTGCCAGGCCCTCAGGTGGGAAACATGACTTGGGTCTCAGAACTTTCACTACTGTTGGATGACTTCTGTGTTATAATTGTTTTCCAGTTCATGTGTTGCCCACCCGGAGGGTATAGGACTTGATTTCTTTGCTAATGTACCCCCTCCTACCATCTCACTGTGACTTCTTTTTTGTTTTTGGATGTAAGGTATCTTTTTTTGATAGGTTCCAGCATTATTTTGTCAATGGTTATTCAACAGTTTGTTGTGATTTTGATGTTTTTGTAAGAAGGGCTCATGTCATTCTACTCTGCCATCTTGAGCTAATCTCTTTTCTTACCTGTAATTTAATCTTAGTATTAACACAGCTCAGCACAGCAATGAAAAATATTTACATAGTCAAAAGTAATGTACACTGGTTTAATGTGAGAATATATTTGGGGGATGGAGGAAGCAGGAGTGCTTCATGTAGTATTGCTTTCTATCTCATAATAGGCATCAATAAGATATTAATAAAATAAATATAATAAGAATGCCTATATAAATATATTAGCTAGAAGTAACATCTAAATGTAAGTAGCAGTTAAAAGAGTTGGAATAATTTGCTTTTAGAGAACAAAATGTGGTACGTGAAACAAGGCAGGAGGATATTTTTCATTTTACACTTTATAATTTTAGCCAATAAAATAGGAAGCTTGCTAAAATGTTCCCTCTTCACCACTTCCCTAATGCCTAAACAAAAGTGCAAATGGCTTGGAATCAAATCATTGCTTTGCTACTACTAGCTATGGGATTTTGAGTAAATTATTTAATTTAATAATGTCTCAGTTTCTACTATTTAAAGTAAGGCAATGTTAACTAATTTAATAAATTGGAATGGGAATTAAATTAACACAAGTAGGTAGCCCTCATCCCAGGGAAGGTATATTAGAGCTACTCAAATATGTTACTTTTACTTGTGGTGATTCTCCTCTCCTGGTCCCAGCATAATTCACCTTGATCACTGTATTTCTTTGGGGAAGAGTTTGAAATGTTTCTAAATTTAGAACTTTGTGCAAATAAATTTTACATGAAATTCTAAAATAAAAAATATAGACAAATTTCTATGATTGAAGTGTGCCATTTAAAATAGTATATAAAATGAATGTGAGGTAATACAGAAACAACTTCATGCTAAAGTATTGACTTGCCATGCAAGGTAAATACAGAAAAAAAAAAAAAAAAACATGTGAAGACAATATCCAAAATGCATCATTAATTTAGTTTGAGTGGTAAAATATGATGTGTTTTTCTCATTTAAGCATTTACAAAATTTTCTGTAATAAACATTATTTGACTTTAATCAAAAGAAAACAATCTTTGTACAGATGGTGAATAATGTGCTAAAATTAATTATTCTTTAAAGATGAATGGTATCAAGGAAGGTATGAATAAGAGAGCAGAGTAAGAAGACCCTGAGCTCACCTCTTTCCATGGACACACAAAAATCACAACTTCTTGCAAAACAACTATCTTTGAGAACAACGTGAAGACTAGCATAAGAGATTTTCCACAACTAAAGATATATAGAAAGAGCCACAATAAGATGGATAGGAGGGCTAAAGACATGTACAGTCAACACCCACGCCCCCAGGATGAGTGACCCACAAACAGGAACATAATCACAATTGCAGAGGTTCTCCCTAAAGACTGAGGGGTCTGAATCCCACATCATGTTCCCCATCCCAGGGCTACCAAATTGGGAAGGTGTCCCCAGAATGTCTAGCTTTGAAGGCCAGTTGGGTTTACATATGGGAGAGCCAGAAGGCTGTATAAGACAAGAGACTCTGCTCTTAAAGGGCACATACATAGTCTCATATGCTCCAAGACAGAACAGAGACAGTAATTTGAGAGGAGCCTTTGTCAGACCCCTCTGATGCTCTTGGCAAGCCTCAAGGAGAGGCAGGATGCAACTGGGACTACCCCTAGGACACAGATACTAACAGCAGCCATTTTGGGGAACTCATTCTACCACAAGGATACTGCTGCTGGCAAGTACCATTTTTGATCCTCCTTCTAACCTATTAGTGCCAAGAGCTTACCTGCTAGCAAGGCTGTTAACACCAGTCTGGGACACCACAAGTTGGGTAACCATACTGTGAGAACTTAACCCCACACAACAGCAGGCTGGAACCAGATCTGAGACTCATTGGACTGCATAACCAACCATGCCAAGATCTAGTCCTCTTGACCAGCAAAACTACAGCCTCTGCAGGAGGCAGTTCTTGGCAGCTAACAAAGCTGAGGACAGACAACCTTCCAGTGCATTCACAGTCATTCCTGCCCCAACAGAAGGGCCCACAGAACCCACATAGGTGACATCCCTAGAGCATGTAGCTCTGGTGACAAAATGGAAGTGTGCTGTTGAGGCTCATAAGACATCTCCTACATAAGGCCACTTCTCCAAGTTGGGAAATATAACTGACCTACTACATGGGTAAAAAAACAAACAAAAAAAATAAGCAAAATAAGGAGACAGAGATATGTTTCAAATGAAGTATAAGATAAAACCCCAGAAAAAAAAAATAAACAGTGAAGATAAGTAATCTAACCAATAAAAATTTCAAGGTAATGATCATGAAGATGCTTAATGAATTCAGGAAAAGATTGGATGAACACAATGAGAAGTTTACAAAGAGTTAGGAAATACAAAGAAGAACCAAACAGAGCTGAAGAATAAAATAATTAAAATAATAAATACACTAGAAGGAATTAACAGTAGAGTAAATGATACAGAGGAATGGATCAGAGAATTGAAACAGAGAAGTGGAAATCACCCAAGCAAAACAGAAAAGAGAGAATAATCATTTAAAAAAAAAAAAAGAGGATAGTTTAAGACATGTCTGGAAAAAACATCAAGGCTACTAACATTTGTATTGTACAGTTCCCAGAAGAAGAGACAAAGAAAAGGGAACAGAAAATTTTGAAGAAATAATAGGTTAAAACCACCCAAAACTGATAAAGGAAACAGTCAGTTACAGGAACACAAAGAGTGCCAAACAAGATGAACCCAAAGAGATTCACACCAAGGCAATTATAATTAAAATGACCAAAATTAAAGATAAATATAGAATCTTAAAAGCAACAATGGGGGTTTTCCCTGGTGGCAGTGGTTGAGAGTCTGCCTGCTGATGCAGGGTACACAGGTTCGTGCCCCAGTCCAGGAGGATCCCACATGCTGCAGAGCGGCTGGGCCCATGAGCCATGGCCACTGAGCCTGCGCATCTGGAGCCTGTGCTCCACACTGGGAGAGGCCACAACAGTGAGAGGCCTGCGTACCGCAAAAAAAAAAAAAAAGCAACAATGGAAAAGCAACTGATTACATATAAGAAACTCCTATAAGACTTCAGCTGACTTTTTAGCAGAAATTTTGCAAGCCAACAGGAAGTGGGACAATATATTTAAAGTAATGAAAGGAAGAAAACCAAGCTGCAAAGATATCATTCAAATTTAAGGAGTGATGAAGAGTTTTATAGACAAGCAAAATCTAAAAGTGTTCAGCACCAGTAAACCTGCTTTAAAACAATGTTAAAGGGAATTGTCTAAGCAGAATAGACCACAAGTAGAAATATAAAAATTATGAAAGAAAAAAATTTCATTGGTAAATTAGGCAAATATACAGTAAAGGTAGTAGATCAACCACATATAAAGCAGTTTGGAAGATTAAAAGACAAAAGTAGTAAAATCATTTATTTCCAAAATAAGTAACTAAGGGATACACAAAAAAAAAATATGTAAGATATGGTGTAAAGAACATTAAATGTGGGAATGGGAGTAAAATGCAGGATTATAAGAATGTGTTCAAACTTAAGAGGTCAACAACTTAAAATAATCAAAAGTCCAGGACCAGATGGCTTTACAGGTTAATTCTATTAAACATTTAAAGAAGAGTTAACGTTTATACTTCTCAAATTATTCCCCCAAGTTGAAGAGAACATAATACTTCCAAATTCATTCTACAAGGCCATCATCACCCTGATACCAAAACCAGACAAAAGCACCAGAGAAAAAGAAAATTAAAGGCCAATATCTCTGATGAACATAAATGCAAAGATCCTCAAAAAATCCTCAACAAAATATTAGCAAATAAAATTCAATGATACATTGAAAGGATAATGCACTATTATCAAGTGGGATTTATCCCAGAGATGCAAGAATGGTTCAATATCTACAAATCCATGTGCTATACCACATTAATATATTGAAGAATAAAAATTATATCATCATCTCAATATATGCAGAAAAAACTTTTTTTTTTTTTCTGATACACGGGCCTCTCACTGCTGTGGCCTCTCCCATTGCGGAGCACAGGCTCCGGATGCGCAGGCTCAGCGGCCATGGCTCATGGGCCCAGCCGCCCCGTGGCATGTGGGATCTTCCCGGCCGGGGTACGAACCCGTGTCCCCTGCATCGTTAGGCAGACTCTCAACCACTGCACCACCAGGGAAGCCCCAGAAAAAGCTTTTGACAAAATTCAACATTCATTTATGATAAAACTCTCAAAAAAGTGGGTATAAAGGGAACATATCTCAACATAATTAAGCCATATATGACAATCTACAGTTAATATCATACTCAAAGATGAAAAGCTGAAAGCTTTTCCTCTAAGTTCAGGAAAAGGATGCCCACTCTTGCCATTGTTATTCAATGTAGGATTGGAAATCCTAGCCAAAGAAATCATATGAGAAAAAGAAATACAAAGCATCCAATTGAAAAGAAAGAGGTAAAATTGTCACCAATTTTTTTCTGATTATGTTAAATATTTATTCAATAATCTATGAACATTTAACAAATACTTATTATATGACAGATACTCTTATAGGTAGAGGGGATGCATGGAGGGGCATGGGTCAGGGAAAGAAACTAAAACTTGCAATCTACAGACAGAAACTCTCAGTAATAAACAAACGTGGCAAATAAGAGTATCTTGAATATTGCTAAGTGCTCTAGGGCAAAATAAGTCAGGGAAGAAAGGGTCTATGTGGTAGGCAAATTACATGATGCTATACAAAAAATATCCTAAAGATGCCCCCCCAAAAAATTAGAACTCATGAATGAATTTAGTAAAGTTGCAGGATACAAAATTAATATGCAGAAACCTGCTGTGTTTCAATACACTAATAGGGAACAATCACATTTACAACTGCATGAAAAAGAATAAAATACCTGAAGATAAATATAACCAAGGAGGTAAAAGATCTGTACTCAGAGAACTATAAGACATTGATGAAAGAAATTGAAGATGACACAATCAAATGGAAAGATACCATGCTAATGGATTGCAAGAATTAATATTGTTAAAATGACATACAGATTCAGTGCAATTCCTAACAAAATAGTAATGGCATTTTTCACAGAATTTGAACAAAGAATTCAAAAGTTTGTATGGAAACACAAAAGACCGCAAATAACCAAAGCAATCTTGAGCAAGAAGAACAAAACTACAGGTATCACACTACATGATTTCAAGCTGTACTACAAAGCTACTCTAATTAAGACAGTATAATACTGGCACAGAAACAGGTACATAGATCAATGGAACAGAATAGAGAGCCCAGAAATAAAACCTCACTTACATGATCAATTAATCTGCAATAAAGGAAGAAAGACTATACAATGAAGAAAATACAGCTTCTTCAATAAATAGAGTTGGGAAACTGGACAGCTACATTCAAAAAATTAGACTGGATTACTTCCTCACACCATATATGAAAATAAACTTAAAGTAGATTAAAGACTTAAATGTAAGTCCTGAAACCCTTCTCGAAGAAAACATAGGTAGTATGCTCTTTGACATTGGTCTTAGTAATATTTTTTTGGATATGTTTCCTCAGGCAAGGGAAACAAAAGCAAAAATAAACAAATGGGACTACATCAAAGTAATAAGCTTCTGCACAACAAAGAAAGCTATCCACAAAATGAAAAGGTCACCAACTGAATGGGAGAAGATATTGCAAATGGTATATCTGATAGGGTTTAATATTCAAAATATACAGAGAACTCATAAATCTCAGCATTAAAAAACAACCTGATAAAAACGGGCAGAGGACCCAAATAGACAATTTTCCAAAGAAAATATATAGAAGGCCTGAAAAAATGAAACATGAAAAAATGCTCAGCATCATTAATAATCAGGGAAATGCAAATTGTAACCACAATGAAATATCACCTCAGACTTGTCTGAATGGCTATTGTCAAAAAGACAACAATAACAAGTGTGGCAAGGATGTGGAAGAAAGAGAACCCTTGTATACTGTTGGTGGAAATGTAAATTGGCACAGCTACAATGAAAAACAGTATGGAGGATCCTCAAAAATAAAAACAGAATAGCCATATGATCCAGTAATTCTACTTCTGCCTATTTTTTCCAAAAAAAATAAAAACACTAATTCAAAAAATATATACACCCCTATGTTTATTACAGCATTATTTACAATAGCCAAGATAGAAATGCAATCTAAGTGTTTGTCTGGAGATGAATGGATAAAGATGAAGTGGTATACACACACACACACACACACACACACACACACACACACACACACACACAGTGGAATATTACTCAGCCATAAAAAAGGATGAAATCTTGCCCTTTGCAACAATATGGATAGACCTAGTGGATATTATGCTAACTAATATAAGTCAGACAGAGGAAGACAAATACCATATGATTTCACTTACATGTGGAATCTAAAAAAAAAAGAAAATGTAGAGGTACAAACCTGACAAAACCAATACAGATTCATAGATACAGAATAAACAAGCGGTTGCCAGAGTGTAAGGGGGCAAGGAGATGTATAAAATAGGTGAGGGAGATTGAGAGTTACAAATTTCCAGTTACAAAATAAATGAGTCATGGGAATGAAATGTATACCATGGGGAATATAGTCAACAATATTGTAATAACTTTGTATGGTAACAAATGATAACTAGACTTATTATGGTGGTGATCAGTTTGTAATAAACAGACATATCAAATCACTATGTGTGTACCTGAAACTAACATGTTGTAAGTCAATTATACTTCAATAAAAAAAAGAATAGTATTAATGTTGATACATGTGATTTAGTCATAAATGAACAAATAAAGCACAAATAAATATTTATTTTTTATAATAAATTAATATAGATTTCAAAATATTAAATCAGTTTGTGTGCTTGTGATTATCTTAATTTATCTTTTGTTTTCATCATTAGTTTATTATATGCCAGAAGTATCATGAATAAACATTTTAAGTGGAAAAACATTGAAATGAGACTCAATTTGTATACAAGGAATAGAATTCAGTTAGTAATTAAGCAATAATGATCAAGTCAGATTAATGGCTGTCTCATGAAGTTCTTTGTTGAGGACGATTAACCCTAATGCACCAGTTAATTCCCAAGGAAATACCATATGCTTCCGGGGTCATTTCTGCGGTTAGAAATTGTCAGAAGTAAAACCACACTAAAATGTGTGTTGTCAAAAAGTAACCTTTCCATTTCTATTTCTGTGATGATTAATTTTATGTGGGAACCTGAATAAACAATTGGGTGCCCAGATATTTTGGTCAAACATTTCTGGGTGTTTCTGAGAGATATTTGGGGATGAGTTTAACATTTGAATCAACAGATCCAGTAAAGCAGATTTCCCTCCTTAATGTGGATGGCCCTCATTCAATCAGTTGAAGACCAAAAAAAAGAAAAGATGGCCCTTCTCTTACTTAGTGGGAATTCCTCCTGACTGGCTGCTGGCTGCCTTGAGCTAAAACTTTGGTCTTTTTCCTGTCTTCAGACTGGAACTGAAACATTGGCCCTTCTGAGGTAAATCCTGCCAGCTCTTTAACTATAACTTATAATGGTGTCTTTCCTAGTTCTCAGGCCTTCAGATTGGGCCTGAAATTACATCATTGGATTTCCTGGGTTTCCAGCTGGCTGACTGCACATCTTGAGACTTTCTTACCTCTGTAATCATGTAAGGTAATGCCTTATAACAAATCTATCTGCTTATCTACTTTATCTATCTATCTATCTATCTATCTATATCTATCTATCTATCTATCTATCTATCTACCTATATATCCATCCATCATACTGGTTCTATTTCTCTGGAGAACCGTGACTAATATATGTCCCTTTTGTTTTGTTTTGTTTTTTTTGTATATGTGAAAAGGGATATATTGAAAATATGAACACACAAAAGATTCAATAATTAACAATTTCTAAAGCTCACAAGCTAAATTTAATTTTTCTTAATGTTGTATTTCAAAGTCTTTTTAAAAGAATGAAAAAAATATATTTATTCAGAATTTATCATGTAACAGGTGACTTACATATATTACCACAGTTGTTTTCAAAACAAATGGTAAGAAATTAGGAGTATAAACCCCATTTATAGATTAAAAATGAGGTTTAGTATATTTAATTAACTCACTCACATGCATACAGTAAGCGTCACTTGGAGGAATCTGACTTCAGGATTTCTGGCTTTACAACCCATTATCTTTCTACAGTACTTTGTTGCAGTCTTTCTGAAGATTTCCTTTTAGACTAGTTTATGGCAAAAAATTCTTAATAGAACTCAAAAAAAATGCTTTTTTATTGGGTTAAAGAGATGCCATCTAATGTATGACATAATAATTTAATATAGAAAAATTAAGTAATCAAATCATATAGTTAAGTTCAATATCAAGTTATATGACAAGAGTATACATAGGTAAAATTTGAGGGGAAATGGATATTACCATCTGAAATTTTATATATTAAAATATATCAATCTTAGAATAAAAAATTAAAATATGACATTGGCATTCTTCTTAAGACAAAACTTTCAGCCATAGCAATAAGATACAAAATAAAGATATATAACTCTCAGAGAAAATTAATTATAGGTTATAGTTGTGTGCTGACCATTTTTATTTTGTCCTTATTTTTTATAAAGGACAAAGTTTTATATTCAAACAAAAAGTAATTATACAATGATTTAAAGTTAAGTGTGTATAGGCTTACCCTGTCCAAAGAATTTTTAAATCAGAAGTTTAGAAAGCAAGTGTAATAATTGTTAAAAGATGAACATATTGAGTGCCTCTCTCCTAGGAAATGTGATATTCAATCCAATATATATTTTTTGTGGAGAGACAGAAATAAGAGGTTAGAGAATACCATTATAGGTCAGGGTTTCAGCAACATTTATAGAAGGTAGAGAGAAGACTTAGAAATGATTACCACTAGGGTGACAACATTAACAAATAAATCATCTATATATTTTTATACTTTTTAAAATATTGAAAAATGGTTATCTTATTTTAATTTCTTTATTATTTTTATCTTGTTTCCTTCTTTAAACATAAATGAATACCAGTGTGTTTTTGTAGGTGTAAAATGAACTTGCGGAAAAAGGGAACAAATGAGGAAAGGAGGGTTTTTCATTAAGAAAAGTGCTTGTCAATTTATTTTAATTTTATTGCTCAGTCATGTATACTTCTCAACAGAGATACAGTTTGAGAAATGAGAAATGCCTTAAGGTAGAAATTTAATACATTAAATATTTGTTTTATATGCATATTATTACTGTTTTGTTTTCCCTTTAAGCTATTGGGTCTGGATGCTAATGATCTATAAATTGTATTTCATATCTAGTAAAAATATGATTGGGAAAGAAATGGACTTTTAAATTCATTTATCCTACATAAAAGATCTAAGTGATAGCATTCATCTGCTAACCTCAATTAGTGTAGCATCCCTTTTCCCTTGACAATGTACCATCAATATACTAATATGCAGGCCACCTTTAAAATGATCTACATTCTCACCTTTTCATAGTTTCATGCCTCCTTGTCTACTTTCTACCATGGACACAATCTGACTCTTATGATGACTGTCTTTCCATAAAATGACATGAAAATCTCTGAGCTGATGTACTGAGTTCTAGTTTCACTGTTTATTGGATATAAAAATTACTGCTTCCTCCTTTCCTACCTTCCTTCCTTCCTTCCTTCCTTCTTTCCTTCCCTCCTTCCATCCATCCTTCCTTCCTTCCTTCCTTCCTTCCCTCCACCTTTCTTCCCACTGTCCCCTCTTCTCTCCCAATTTTTTTATTCTTTTCTTTTCATTTATTTCCTTTTTTTATGATAAAACTTCTAAAGAAACAGTGATGGGCTTCCCTGATGGTGCAGTTGTTAAGAATCCACCTGCCAATGCAGGGGACACGGGTTTGAGCCCTGGTCCGGGAAGATCCCACATGCCACTGAGCAACTAAGCCCATGTGCCACAACTACTGAGTCTGTGCTCTAGAGCCCATGAGCCACAACTACTGAAGCCTGGGCGCCTACAGCCCATGCTCTATAACAAAGAGAAGCCACCAAAATGAGAAGCCCATGCACCACAATGAAGAGTAGCCCCCACTTGCTACAACTAGAGAAAAGCCCATGTGCAAAAACAGAGACCCAATGCAGCCAAAAATAAGATAAATTAATTAAAAAAAAAAAGAAACAGTGCTTCCCAAATTCATAATAATTCTATAAATTATCTTAGTTGTGGGTGGGGCTAAACCAAATCCTCATCTGTGCCCCTCAGTGGCAGCATGCATAATCACAATTGTACATTTCTCTGGAGAGAATAATGGTTCAGGGATGGTCATAAATTAGCATCTTCCCCAAGAATTTTATGAACATAAATGGGAAAACCACTCCACTTTTGTTGGGATTTTAAGCCCTGGAAAGAATAAAAACTGTGACTTACTGGTGGCAATCTTTCCAATTATTTATACAATGAATATATTCTCAGAAAATGATGGCAATGCTGAGAAGAGCAGAACCCAGTGTTGAAATGGTGTAGAGCCATGATTCTGCTATACCTGAAGAAAATCTGCCTAAGAACTTTTTAATTACATAATCCAATAAAGTTCTATTTCATTTAAGCTACAATGAGTTGGATTTCTGTAAATTGCAATTTAATGACTCCTAGTTTATTAAGCAATTAGTACCTAGAAGTCATATATTTCTAGTAACAGTTCCAGTAACGAGTGGCTAAACTTAAAAAGGGTAGTGTTGTGAGAAGGCCCTACCCCAGATTAAGAAGTTGTCATTCTACTCAAGAAGCAGATGGTTAAATTTTGTCCCCTGTCTCTGTGACAAAAGATTATGCCCTCCCCAACCAGAGAGAGTTAAGGAACTTGGTAAAATATTTCAGAAAGTTGGAATCTTTCTGTAATGTCCTTCTTAAAACCCCATCAAAAATGAGAGGGTGTGGAGAAAAGGAAGCCCTCCTACACTGTTGGTTAGAATGTAAACTGGTACAGCCACTATGGAGAACAGTATGGAGGTTCCTTAAAAAAAAAAAGTAGAGCTACCATATGATCCAGCAATCCCAGTCCTTGGCACATATCTGGAGAAAACCATAATCCAAAAAGATACAGGCACCCCAATGTTCATTGCAGCACTGTTTACAATAGCCAGGACATGGAAGCAAACTAAATGTTCATCAACAGAGGAATGGATAAAGAAGATGTGGTATATATATATACACACACATACACAATGGAATATCACTCAGTTATAAAAAGAATGAAATAATGCCATTTGCAGCAACATGGATGAACTTAGAGATGACCACACTGAGTAAATTAAGTCACACAGAGAAAGACAAATATCATATAGTACTGCTTATATGTGGAATTTAAAAAAAAATGATACAAATGAACTTATCTACAAAACAGAAATAGAGTTACAGATGTAGAAAATAAACTTACAGTTACCACGGGGAAAGGGAGGAGGGATAAACTGAAAGATTGAGATTGACACATACACACTACAAAATATATAATAGATAACTAATAAGGACTTACTGTATAACACAGGGAATTCTACTCAATACTCTGTAATGACCTATATGGGAATATAATCTAAAAAAGAGTAGATACATGTATATGTATAACAGATTCACTTTGCTGTACACCTGAAACTAACACAACATTGTAAATCAACTATACCCCAGTCAATATTTTTAAATAAAATAAAAAAGAATAATATTAAAAAAAGAGAAACTTACAATCTAAGATGACCTGTTGGAAAGCAAAAGGAAACACATGGTGTGTTATTATGAGAAACCCTATATTCCTTTACTCTGCATTCAACATAGAGCAAGTCATAAAATCATGCAGACTACAGATTGAAAAACAAACAAACAAAAAACAAAACAAAACAATGACAATGAACCATGTTTCCAAGCTGACATAAATGGGAGAAAGTATTTAGAAAACACAAGAAGTTAAGAAAAGGGACCCAGGTTTTCCAGAAACCCTCCTGCTAGGTACATCTTTCCATTTAAATTATTTTCCAAACTATAAAGAGAAATTCTATTTGATGCAGCCTGGGTTCAAGAAGCCTGTGAGGCCCCCTCTATTGTATAATATATAACCAATCCTGTTGTTTCAACAGCTGACACCAAGATGGACCAGTTAATTTGAAAGTCTGGGAAGCTGGGTTGAGAACTGTGGCCCAGTGCAAAACAATGTAAATCATAATAATGAAATCCATTTTCAGGGTATTTTAGCATTGGATTTGGGGCAATATTTTTTATATGTTATTAACGTTCCCATGTTTTCAGGTGCTTGTTATACTCAGTGCCTAAGATTCTACAAGGCCCTAAATTTACAGTAAGAAGAAATGGGTTCCTGGATCCATTCTGGCCCCAAAAGCCTTATAAAGGTGCATTAGGGAGAAAAATGATTCTCTCAAGAATGAGGCTTATTAAAAACTCATAATTGGTTAAGAAGAAATGTTCACTCTTTCTTCTCAGGAAGAAATGCTATATATGTTATAGATCAGTGGATGTTTTTTGCTGGTTCTACCACTTCCATTTTTCTAATGAGGATTCATATTAAAGTTACTGTGATTTTTATTTTAGTCAGGTTTATATACCAGGTACAAAGAATTTATCATTTAGCCTCTTTCTGACAGCAAAAAGATAAAACCTATACTTCCTGATTTGGGTGCAATAACTATAGGAGACTTTAGGTTGCATCACTTTTGGGAAAATGGGGGATATTTTTAAGTTCAACATAGGATTGTTCTACTTTGGCTGAGATATTTAAAACATTTTATTTACAGACAGAACTATGTTTTAGATTTTGACATATACACTCAGTCACAAACATAGGCAAATACAAAACTACTGCATTTCTTAGACACAGTGATTGGTTCATATATGGTGATAGGACCCAAATCATGACAAAAAGAATTTGAAATGTTTTTCCAGAGCTAAGAGGAAAGACACTCATTTCCTTTAGGTCTGTATACTATAAGACCAGATTTCATATTTTGTAATTTAGACACAGCCATGTCTAACCTGGGTCTACAACTTTTTTTCTTTTAATTGAGTTAACACATTCTTCTTTGTTCATCAGTCATTTGGCATGGTTGCCAATCCTTTATAACAAGAAGATATCTGATAAATATCTTAGTAAGATCTAAAACTGCAGATTTCTTTCATGTTCAGGATGATGCCTACAAGGGTAGGATGGCATTCTAAGTTAAACTTGTATAAAGAATAGTTTTTGTAAATCATAATTTTTTCTGTGTTACAGACATCAAAAATGTTGAAGATATTTGAAGGCCTAATATCGCTCACATTTACCTACTACTTGTCAAACCTACAGACTAAACTATTAGTTCTTTCTTCTGTGAAAAACATTATCTCATCAAAATTTTCCCACTGTTGCTAATAACAGTTTCTTAGATATAAATTAAACAGACCATCATTGGGCTGAAAGTAAAAAATAATAATCTATTTTAACCTAGCAAAATTTTATTTGCTATCCCATTCTGTGTAACATCATTATAATGTGCCCTGAGATATAACAAATTTGTTGTGAGCTGCTGTATTCTACAGGGGGTCCACGCCAGTCATTCCATTACCCATTTAATAATGTGCACATGCATATAATGAAGTTGATTTCTGAACTCCTATAATATTGTAGTGGGTTTTACTGTATTTTAATCCCCTTAATAATTACCCCAAATTAAGAAGATGTCTAGAAACAGAAAAAATGTAATACTTTTCTGCTAATAATAATTATACTGAGAAAAAGTTTAAAGATGCACATTGCACTGTATTTTCTCATTCCCGATGGACTTAGTGATGAAGTATTTACAGGCCATAGGACTTTCATTGAAGCTGTTTATCTGCTTACAGCTTTGTAAGGTAAAGCTCCTTAAAAACTAGGACGGGGCCTTCCCTGGTGGTGCAGTGGTTGAGAGTCCGCCTGCCGATGCAGGGGACACGGGTTCATGCCATGGTCGGGAAGGTCCCACATGCCACAGAGTGGCTGGACCTGTGAGCCATGGCCGCTGAGCCTGCGCATCCAGAGACTGTGCTCCACAACAGGAGAGGCCACAACAGTATGCCTGCATACTGCAAAAAAAACAAAAACAAAAACAAAAAAAAAACTAGGACAGGAGTAGCTGGCTGAACTAAGCCCACATGAGGCACTGGAGAGGGCGGTAACCAAACCAAGATGATGACATAGGAAGACCCTGAGCTAACATCCCCGCATGGATGCAACAAAATTACAATTAATTGCAGAACAACTATCTATAAGAACAATCTGAAGACTAGCAGAAAAAGAGTTTCTACAACTAAATATGTAAAGGAAAAACCACAGCAAGATGGGTACGAGGGCCAGAGAATTTGTAGAGTCAAGAGACATACCTGCAGATAGGCAACTAATAAATGAGAGGATTATCACAATTGCAGAGGTTCTCCCCAAGGAGTGAGGAGTCCAAGCCCCACATTAGACTCCCACATTTTGTGTCCTGCACCAGGAAGACAAGCACCCAGAAGGTCTGGCTTAGAAGGCCAATGGAGTTTGTGTACAGGAGAGCTGTAGAGCTATAGGAAATGAAGACCTTGCTTGTAAAGATATCTTACAAGCTTAGAATCCCAGCAAAGAGGCAATAATTTTAAGGAAGACTGGGTCAGACTCACTTGCTGATCTTGGAGAGCCTCTTAGAAAGACAGGAGGCAACTGGGACTCCCCCTGGGAACATAGACTCTGACAGCAGCCATTTTTGTGATATCATTCTACCATGAGAATACTGGTGCTGGCAAGAACAATTTTGGAGTTCTTTCTCTAGGCTATTAGTGCCAGGGGCTTACCTGCCCACCAGCAGGGCAGCACCAGCCCTGGGTACCCAAAGCCCTGCAGGCAGCTGCACCAGGACCTGGTTCCACCCTACACCTAGCTGACACCAGCCCTGGGGTCCCCTATGCTCCATAGCCAGCAACCCTGGAACCCAGCCCCACCTACCAGTGTTGAGCACCATCCCCAAGATGCCCTGGGCCCCTTGGCCAACCACCTCAAGTCCTGGCCCTACTCGCAAATGGACTAGCAGTCACTGAATGAGTCACGGACAGCAGCCAACTGTGCCAGGGGTACAAGTACAAACCCAGTAGTCAACCACACCACAGCAGAAGGGCCGATGCAACCCACATAGGAGGCATCACTTGAGGATATAGCTCTGGTCACCAGAGAAGAGCGTGTTGCTGGTCCCCATAGAACATCTACATACGGCCACCTCTCAAGATGGGAAACATAACCAATACACCCAATATGTAAATTGGGATTTAGGCAAAATGAGGAGATAAATGAATCTATTCCAAATGTTGTAACAATATAAAACCCAGAAGAACTAAGTGAAATGGAGATAAGCAATCTAATAAATCAATAATTCAAGGTAATGATTATAAAGATGATCAGTGAACTTGGAAGAAGAATGGATGAACACACTGAGAAGATTAACAAACAGCTAGAAAATACAAAGAAGGACCAAACAGAGCTGAAGTATACAGTAACTGAAAATTTTAAAAATGCACCAAGAGGCTTCAACAATAGGTAAAAATATATAAAGAAATGTATCAGTGAACTGAAAGACAGAGTAGTGGAGATAATACAAGCAGAACAGAAAAGAGAAAAATAATTTAAAATATTGAGAATGTCTTCAGACCTCTGTCAACATTAAGAGCACTAATATTTGAATTACAGAGGTCTCCGAAACAAAGAGAGGGAAAAAGGTACAGAAATTATTTGAAGAAATATTAGCTGAAAAGTCCCCTAACCTGAGGAAGTAAACAGACATCCAGTTCCAGGAAGCACAGAGTCCCAAACTAGATGAAGCCAAAGAGATCCACACCAAGAGACACTATACTTAAAATGACAAAAAAAAAAGAAAAAATTAAAGATAAAGAGAAAAATCTTAAAAAGCAATGGAAAAGCAACTTGTTACAAACAAGGGAAATACTATAAGACAGTCAGCTGACTTTTCAGCTAAACGTTTTCAGGCCAGAAGGGAGCAGAATAATATAATCAAAATAATAAAAGGGAAAAAAATCTACAACCAGGAATCCTCTACCCCATGAGGTTATCATTCAGATTGAAGAAGCGATAGCTTTATAGACAAGAGAAAGATACAAGAATTTATCATCACTAAACCAGCTTTACAAGAAATGTTAAAGAAACATCTAAAAGAAAAAAGGACAATAATTAGAAATATGAAAATTATGAAATAAAAAATCTAATTGATAAAGGAAAACATACACAGCTAGTAGGAACTTCAAAAAACAAAAGTGCCAAATTATCTATATCCACAATAACTAGTTAAGGGATATACATAACAGAAAATTGTAAAATATGTTGTCAAAACAAGAAAAGATGCAGGGGGAGAGTAAAATGCAGGGTTGTTAGAAGGTAATCAAACTAAACAGATCATCAACTTAAAATAATTATTTATATATGTAGGTTGTTATATATGAACTTCAGGGTAACAACAAATCAAAAATTTGTAATAGATACAAACTATAAAAAAAGAAAGAAATCTAAATGGAACACTAAAGATAGTCATCAAATAACAAGAGAAGAAAGCAGCAGAAGACAGGCACCAAAAAGAAATATAAAACAACTAGAAAACAATTAACAAAATGGCAATAAATACATAAGTAACCAAAATTACTTTAAATGTAAATTGACAAAATGCTCTAATCAAAGACATAGAGGGGCTGAATGGAAAACAAACAAACAAACAAAACAAAACAAAAAATACAACACCCATCAATATGCAACCTGCTCAAGACTCATTTTGGTTCTAGACACATAAATACTAAAAGTAAGGGGAAGGACAAAGGTATTCTATGCAAACAAAAATGAATATAAAGCTTGGGTAGCAATAATTATATCATACAAAATAAGCTTTAAAACAAGAACAGTAAACAGAGACAAAGAAAGATGTTACATAATGATAAAGAGATCAATCAAAAAAAGAGCTAATATTATCAAAATAAATATTCCTAACATAGGAACCCCTAAATACATAAAATAAATGTTAACAGAAATAAAGGAAATCATTGAAAATAACACAATAATAGTAGGGAACTTTAACACCCCACTTACATTAATGGGCAGATAATTCAAACAGAAAATCAATAAGGAAACACTGGTCTTAAAGGACAGACAGATTGATCTGATTAACTTAATAGATATTATTTAAAACATTCCATACAAATACTGCAGAATACCATTCTTTCCAAATGCACATGGAACATTCTCTAGGATAGATCACATGCCAGGTCACAAAACAAAACTCAATAAATTTAAGAGGCCTAAGATCATATCAAGCATCTTTTCTGTCCACAAAGGTATGAGCCAGAAATTAACTACTATGAAAAAAAATCAGCACAAGAACACAAACATGTGGAAGATAAGCAATATGCTACTAAACAATCAATGAGTTACCAAAAAATTCAAAGAGGTAATGAAAAAATTTCTGGAGACTAATGAAAATCATAACACAAATATCCAAAATATATGGAATGCAACAAAAGCAGTTCTAAGAGGGAAGTTTATAGTGAGTCAATACTACCTCAGGAAACAAGAAAAATCTCAAATAAAAAATCTAACCATAAAACCTAAAGGAACTAGAAGAAGAGGAACAAACAAAATCCAATATTAGTAGAAGGAAAGAAATAAAAATTAGAGGATAACTAAATGAAATAGAGTCTATTTCAACTAAACAATAGGAGAGAAGATCAAGATGGCAAAATAGAATGATGTGAAGAGCACGTCCAACCAATATATCAAAAATGCATCTATATGTTGAACAATTCTCATTGAATACCTACTGGATGCTGACAGAAGAGCTCCTGCAACCAAAATTCTAAGAAAGATTATCATGTAACCAGGTAGGACGAAAGAAAAAAAAGAAAAAAAAAAAAAAAAAACAAAGAATCAGAACAGTGTGCTCCTGGGAGGGAGCTGTGAAAGAGGAAAATTTCTCTCACCCTGGGAATGCCCTTCACTGGCTGAGAGATCAGCCGGGACAGAAAGGAAACTTTAGGGACTCAAAGGAGAGTGCATCAGCTGGATTGCAGCAGGCAGAACAGAGAGAGACCAGAAGATAGGGTCCTGACCACTCCTCTGCACTCCCCATCCTGAGACACATGTCTGCTAGTGTGTGGGGGGGCTGTGTGCTGAGCTTAGGCTTCAGTGAAGAGAACCAGGGAGAGGACTGGGGTTGAATGCACAGAGACAGGCTGAGGGGCTGGAGTGTGGTCCACGCTGCAACTGGGGGTGTACATAGGACAGAGCATAGGTCTGCCAAAGGAGCCCCATTGTTAACAAATACCAAGGGAAGGGTAGGACTGCCATAACACCCTCATTCTAAGCATGCTTACATTGGGCACAGCTCCACCTCTATGAGCTGTGGGAACAAGCAAGCACCAGCAGGTTCCTCACTTGTGGGGTTGGGGCTGAAATCTGAGGTGATCCCCAGGGACAGTGCAATTCCAAAAGTAGGTCTGAAATCTGGGTCATCTCCCAATGGCTGTGCCACCTGTGGATTTACATACTGCAGCAGCTTTGAAAGCTGATAACTGAGCACACTACTGATGTTCCCATGGCTGGGGACTGTCTGACATTAGTGGCTGCAGCCTTTGCCAGCACATGCATGTGGAGGTGGGCAAGGGTCTGGGCAGATTCTGTAGCTCCCACAGTGGATCTAGGTATGAAACTGTGGTGGTCCATGTGCCTGACTTAAGCAGATGTGTGCCAGCGAATCTGTGCTGGTGGATTTTTGAGCACCTGAGGGACACCCAAGTTGTTTGCTTGCATCCCTATGGTTGAGGCAGGGCTGAGGGCAGTGCCAACAAGAGTACACTATGTAAGCCCTCACAATGAGGGGTGGGAGATACCACAGAGTGCACCTCCAGGTAGACAGCTCCTGTGGAGAAAAGCTCAGTGACTCTTCTCCAAGCAGAAGCACTACAGTCCCACCTACCTAACACTGAAGCTCAGAAATGGATCTCAGGGCTTCTATTCCAACAACTGGGAAACAGAACCAGCCCCAGACAGAGTTGTGACAACCACAGAGCAAAGAGGATACCTCACTCAATATTGAGGGCAGGCCCTGTTCACCACAACAAAAATCACACCCCCTATCAAGGGGGAAATAGACAGCACTCACTGACAAAAGATGTGGCAGGCATCTATACTAAAAAAAGCCCTCAAACCAAAAGTATTTGTCTCATACAGGCTACACAGGGACACAGCCACAAAAAAGTGTCAAGACTGCAGTACATAACAGTTTCTCCTAAACTCATAGAGTCAGAGAAATGTAAGTAAATGAATAAGCAGAAGAACCACTTCCAACTAAGATAAAGAGAATTCCCCCAAAAGAACAAACAATAAAAGAAATCCTTCCAGTCTAGCAGACCCCAAGTTTAAAAAGAAGGTAATAAAAATACTGAAGAAAGTAAGAAATGCTATTGATAGAAATGCAGATTAGTATAAAAAGGAATTAGAAACTATAAAGAAGAGCCAATTAAATTAGAAAACTCACATCCCAAGATGAAAGTTGAGCTAAAGGAAATAAATAGAAAACTGAATAATGCAGAATAACTGATCTGGAAGAGAGAATAATGGAAATCACCCAATAAGAACATCAGACAGGAAAACAAATTAAAAAATGACAGCCATGTACAAGACCTATGGGACAATATAAAGCATGGTAATCCATGCATGATAGGGATCGCAGGAGAAGAAATAGAAAAGGAGATTTAAAATGTATTTGAAGAAATTATGGCTGAAAACTTCCCAAATCTAAAGAACGAAACAGATATCCAGGTACAGGAAACACAGAGGGTCCCAAACAAGATGAACCCAAACAAACCTACACCAAGACATTTTATAATTAAAATGGCAAAAGTTAAAGATAAAGAGAGTATTCTAAAGGCAACAAGAGGAAAACAAATAGTGACAAGAGCACCCACATAAGGCTATCAGCATATCTCTCTACAGAAACGTTGCAGGCCAGAAGGAAGTGGCAATATATACACAAAGTCCTGAAAAGGAAAAACCTGCAACCTAGAAAACTCTACACAGCAAGATTATCATTTAGAACAGTAAGAGAGATAAAGAATTTATCAGACAAGCAAAAACTAAAGGAATACAGCAATACTAAACATATCCTAAAAGAAATATTGAAAGGTATTATCTAAACAGAAAAGAGCAAGAATTTATAGGAACAGAAAAATCACAACTGGAAACTAAATCACTTAAATAAGCCAGTAAATGGAAAAAAAAATCTTTTGGAAACAATGATAGCTACAATGAACAGCAAAACATTAGCATGCAGATTAAAAAGAGGACTTCAAATCATAAAATGTGGGGGAGAGTTGTAAGAAAATATAGGTTTTTTTAGAATGTGTTTTGACCTATATGACTACCAGTCTAAAGCAAATAAATATAGTAATGGTGGAAATACTTGAAAAACAGGGTACCCACAAATCAAAAATATAGATTCACACAAAAAAAGAAAAGAACACAAGCACAATACAAAAGAAAACTATCAAAGCACAAAAGGAAAATAAAAAGAAAGGAACAAAAAGAATTACAAAATCTACTGGAAAACAAGGTTAAAAATGACAATAATACATTATCTATCAATAATTACCTTAAATGTCAGGGAACTATATGGTCCAATCAAAAGACATAGAGTGGTAGATTGGATAAGAAAACAAGAGCTTACAATATGCTGCCTACAAGAGACCCACTTTAAGTCAAAGGACAGACATAGACTGAAAGTGAGGGCATGGAAAAACACATTTCATGCAAATGGAAATGACAAGAAAGTGATGGTAATAATACTCATATCAGACAAAATAGACTTTAAAACAAAGGTCCTTAAGAAAGATAAAGGCTGACACTATATAGTGGTAAAAGAATCAACACAAGACATGGATATTCCACTCATTAACATATATGTGTCCAATATAGGAGTGCCTCAATGTATAAAAAAATACTGACAGACATAAAGGGAGAAATTGATGGAAATACAGTAGTAAGAGAATTTAACACCTCACTGATATCAATGGACAGATCTTCCAGACAGAAAATCAGTAAGGCAAAAGAGATCCTAAATGACACAATAGAACAGTAAGAGTTAATTGATATTTTCAGAACATTACATCCAAAAACAAACAAACAAAACAAAACCCAAAAACCCAGGATAAACATTCTTTTCAACTGTAATGTTTCAAGGAAACATTCTCTGATATAGACCATAAACTGGGACACAAAAGAAACCTCAACAAATTTAAGAGGATAGAAATTATTTGAAGCATCTTTTCTAACCACAGCAGTATAAAACTAGAAATCAACACAGAAAGATAAATGAGAAGGAAAATCAAAACAAACAAACAACCAAAAAAAAAAAACAGGCAAAAAGCAATTACATGGAGACTAACTAACATGCTAGTAAAAAAACAATGGGTCAACAAGAAAATCAAGAGGATATTTACTTATTTATTTATTTATTAAATTTTTGTTGGAGTATAGTTGACTTACAATATTGTGTTAGTTTTACGTGTACAGCAAAGTGAATTGGTTACACATATACATATATCCACTCTTTTATAGATTCTTTTCCCATATAGACCATTTCCCTGTGTTATAGAGTAGGTCCTTATTAGTTATCTATTTTATGTATAATAGTGTGTATATCTCAATCCCAATCTCACAATTTATCCCTCTCCCTTCCCTTTCCCCCCTGGTAATCATAAGTTTGTTTTCTATATCTGTGACTCTGTTTCTGTTTTGTAAAAATGTCATTTGGGACCTTTTTTTAGATTCCACATGTAAGTGATATCATATATTTGTTTTTTTCTGTCTGACTTACTTTACTCAGTATGACAATCTCTAAGTCCATCTATGTTGCTGCAAATGGCATTATTGTGTTCCTTTTTATGGCTGAGTAATATTCTATTGTGTGTGTGTGTGTGTGTATACCACATTTTCTTTATCCATTTCTAGAAGAAATGGACAACTTTCTAGAAATATATAGTCCACCAAAACTGAATCAAGGAGAAATAGATAATTTAAACAGACCAATTACTAGAAGTGGAATAGAAATGTAAAAACAAATAAGAAAAAAACAAACAAACAAAATAAGAACAAAAAAAATCCTGAAAACAACTTGTAGGACAGAAGCCGTCACTGGAGAATTCTACCAAACATACAAAAAAAGACCTTATACTGATACCTCTCAAACTCTTCCAAAAGATTGAAGAGGAAGGAACACTCTCAAAATCATTGTATGAAGCCATCATCAAATTGATACAAAAAACAGACAAAAACACTACCAAAAAAAAATTATAGGCCAATATCTTTGATGAATATGAATGCAAACATTCTCAGCAAAATGTTAGCAAACCAAATGCAACAACACATAAAAAAGATCATACACCACAACCAGGTTGAATTCATCCCAGAATCACAAGGATGGTTCAACATCTGCAAATAAATCAATGTGATACATCACACCATCAAAACAAAAGAGAAAAAACACATGATCATCTCAATAGATGCACAACAAGCATTTGATAAAATTCAATATCCATACATGATAAAAATTCTTACCAAAGTGGGTATAGAAGGAACATATTGCAACATAAAAAAATCTATTTATGACAAACCCACAGCCACCATAACACTCAATGGTGAAAAGCTGAAAGCCTTCCTACTAAAATCTGGAAAAATGTAAAGATGCCCACTCTCATCACTTCTCTTCAGAATACTATTGGATGTGCTAACCACAGCAAGCAGACAAGAAAAAGAAAAAAAAATCCATATTTGAAGGGAGGGGTAAAATTTTCATTACACACAGAAAATATGATACTATATAGAAAATCCTGAAGACTCCACACAAAAGATGCTAGAACTGATAAATTAATTCAGCAGGGTAGTAGGATACAAGTTTAAAATATGGAAATCTTTTGCATTTTTTACAGTAACTATGAAATATAAGAAAGGGAATGTAAAAAACAAAGTACCTTTTAAAATTGGATCAACAAAATACTTAGAATAAACCTGACAGTGGAGATGAAAGACTTATATGCTGAGAACTATAAAACATTAATGAAGGAAACTGAAGATGAAATAAAGAAATGGAAAATATCTTATGATGTTGGATTTGAAAAATTAATATTGTTAAAATTGCCATACTACTCAAAGCAATCTACATAATTAATGCAATCTGACCAAATTACCCATGAGTTTTCACAGAACTAGAACAAATAATCCTAAAATTTATATGGAACATAAAAGATCCAGAATTGTCAAAGAAATCATGAGGAAAAAGAATAAAGTGAGAGACATAATCCTCCCAGACTTTAGACAGTACTAAAAAAATACAGTAATCAAAGCAGTGTGATATTCACACAAAAACAGACATATGGATCAATGGAATAGAGAGCCTAGAAATAAAACTACACACCTACAGTCAATTAATCTTTGATAAAGGAGGCAAGAATATGCAGTGGAGCAAGACAGTCTTTTCAGAAAGTGGTGCTGGGAAAGCTGGACTGCTGCATGTAAATCAATGAAGTTAGAAGACTCCCTTACACTCTACACAAAAATAAACTCAAAATGGCTTCAGACTTAAATAAAAGACATGACAACATAAAACACCTAGAAGAGAACAAAAGAAAAACATTCTCTGACATAAACCATAACAATGTTATTTTAGGTCAGTCTCCCAAGGCAATAGAAATAAAAGCAAAAATAAACAAATTGGACCTAATAAAACTTATGTTTTACACAGCAAAGGAAACCATAACAAAAACAAAAACATAACCTACAAAATGGGAGAAAAAATTTGCTAACAATGCAACAAGGGATTAATTTCCAAAATATAAAAACAGCACGTACCACTCAATAACAACCAAAAAAAAAAAAAAAAAAAACCAAACAAACAAAAGAACCAGCCTAATCGAAAACTGGGGAGAAGAAATAAATTGACATTTCTCCTAAGAAGACATCCACATGGCTAACATGGACATGAAAATATGATCAGCATCACTAATTTTTAGAGAAATGCAAACCAAAACTAACATGAGGTGTCACCTCACACTGGTCAGAATGGTCATCATTAAAAAGACAAGTAATAAATGCTAGAGAGGGTGGGGAGAAAAAAGAACCCTCCTACAAATTGGTGCCACCACTATGGAAAACAGTATTGAAGTTCCTCTAAATCTAAAAATAGAGCTGCTATACGATCCAGAAATCACACTCCTGGGCATATATCCAGACAAAACTCTAATTCAAAAAGAAACATGAACCGCATTATTTACAATAGCCAAGACATGGAAGAAACTTACATGTCCAGTGACAGATGAATGGATAAAGATGTGGTGTGTGTGTGTGTGTATAATATATATATATATATAATGGAATGTTAGCCATGAAAAATAATTAAATACTGTCATTTGCAGAAATGTAGATGGACCTAGAGATTATCATATGAAGTGAAGTAAGTCAGAAAGAGAGAGACAAATACCTTATGATATCACTTATATGTGGGATCTAAAATATGATAAAAATGAACTTATTTACAAAACAGAAATAGTCTCACAGACATAGATAACAAATATATGGTTACCAAAAGGGAAAGGGAGTGGGAGAAGGATAAATTAGGAATTTGGAATTAGCAGGTACAAACTACTATATATAAAATAGATAAACAACAAGGTTCTACTTTATAGCACAGGGAGCTATGTTCAAAATCCTGTAATAAATCAGAATGAAAAATAATATATATATATATATATATATAATCACTTTGCAATATATAAAAAACTAGCACACTTTTTAACATCTTTATTGGAGTATAATTGCTTTACAATATTGTGTTAATTTCTGCTGTATAAGAAAGTGAATCAGCTATATGTATAAATATATCCCCTCCCTCGTGGGTCTCCCTCCCACCTTCCTTAACCCAATGCTCTAGGTGGTCACAAAGCACTGAGCTGATCTCCCTGTTCAATGCAGCTGCTTCCCACTAGCTATCCATTTTACATTAGGTAGTGTATATATGTTGATGCTACTTTCTCGCTTTGTCGCAGTTTACCTTCCCCTTCCCTGTGTCCTCAAGTCGATTCTCTATCTGTGAATCTTTATTCCACTCGGCCCCTAGGTTCTTCAGAACCTTTTTTTTTTTTTTTTTTTTTTTTTAGATTCCATATATATGTTTTAGCATACAGTATTTGTTTTTCTCATTATGACTTATTTTACTCTGTATGACAGACTCTACATGCATCCAAAAATAACTCAATTTTGTTTCTTTTTAGGACTGAGTAATATTCCATTGTATATATGTGCCACATCTTTTTTATCCATTGTTCTGTCGATGGACACTTGGGTTCTTCCACATCCTTTCTATTGTAAATAGTGCTGCAATGAGTGTTATGGTACATGACTCTTTTTGAATTATGGTTTTCTCAGGGTATATGCCCAGTAGTGGGGTTGCTGGGTCATATGGTAGTTCTATTTTTAGTTTTTTAAGGAAACTGCATACTGTTCTCCATAGTGGCTGTATCAATTTACATTCCCACCAACAGTGCAGGAGGGTTCCCTTTTCTGCACACCCTCTCCAGCATTTATTCTTTGTAGACTTTTGATGATGGCAATTTCTGACTGGTGTGAGGTGATACCTCATTGTAGTTTTGATTTGCATTTCTCTAATAATTAGTGATGTTGAGCATCCTTTCATGTGTTTGTTGGCAATCTGTTTATCTTCTTTGGAGAAATGTCTATTTAGGTCTTCTGCCCATTTTTGGATTGGGTTGTTTGTTTTTTTGATATTGAGCTGCATGAGCTGCTTGTAAATTTTAGAGATTAATCCTTTGTCAGTTGCTTCATCTGAAAATATTTTCTCCCATTCTGAGGGTTGTCTTTTCATCTTGTTTATGGTTTCCTTTGCTGTGCAAAAGCTTTTAAGTTTCAATAGCTCCCGTTTGTTTAATTTTGTTTTTATTTCCATGCTCTGATTCATATCAAAGAGTGTTCTTCCTATTTTTTACTCTAAGAGTTTTATAGTGTCTGGCCTTACATTCAGGTCTTTGATCCATTTTTAGTTTATTTTTGTGTATGGTGTTAGGAAATATTCTAATTTCATTCTTTTACATGTAGCTTTCCAGTTTTCCTGGCACCATTTATTGAAGTGGCTGCCGATTTTTCATTGTCTTGCCTCCTTTATCAAAGATAAGGTGATCATATGTGCATGGGTTTACCTCTGGGCTTTCTTTCCTGTTCCATTGACCTATATACCTGTTTTTGTGCCAGTACCATACTGCCTTGATTACTGTAGCTTTGTAGTATAGTCTGAAGTCAGGGAGCCTGATTCCTCCAGCTCCATTTCTTTCTCAAGATTTTTTTGGCTATTTGGGGTCTTTTGTGTTTCCATACAAAATGTAAATTTCTTTGTGCTAGTTCTGTGAAAAATGTCATTGGTAGTTTGATGGGGATTGCATTGAATTTGTAGATTGCTTTGGGTAGTAGAGTCATTTTCACAATATTGATTCTTCCAATCCAAGAACATGGTATATCTCTCCATCTGTTTGTATCACTTTTAATTTCTTTCATCAGTGTCTTATAGTTTTCCTGCATACAAGTTTTTCATCTTAGGTAAGTTTATTCCTAAGTATATTATTCTTTTGGTTGCAGTGGTAAATGGGAGTGTTTCCTTAATTTCTCCTTCAGATTTTTCATCATTAATGTATAGGAACACAGGAGATTTCTGTGCATTAATTTTGTATCCTGCTGCTTTACCAAATTCATTGATTAGCTCTAGTAGTTTTCTGGTAGCATCTTTAGGATTCTCTATATATAGTATTGTGTCATCTGTAAACAGTGACAATTTTACTTCTTCTTTTCTGTTTTGGATTTCATTTATTTCTCCTTCTTCTCTGAATGCAGTGGTTAAAACTTCCAAAATTATGTTGAGTAATAGTGGTGAGAGTGGGCAAACTTGTATTGTTCCTGATCTTAGAGGAACTGATTTTAGTTTTTCACCATTGAGAATGCTGTTGGCTGTCACTTTGTCATATATGGCCTCTATTATGTTGAGGATGGTTCACTCTATGCTTATTTTCTGGAGAGTTTTTTTTTTTTATCATAAATGGGTGTTGAATTTTGTTGAAAGATTTTTCTGCATCTATTGAGATGATCATATGATTTTTCTCATTCAATTTGTTAATATGTTTTATCACATTGATTATTTTGTGTATATTGAAGAATACTTGCATTCCTGGGATAAACCCCACTTGATCATGGTGCATGACCATTTTATTGTGCTGTTGGACTCTTTTTGCTAGTATTTTGCTGAGGATTTTTGCATCTATGTTCATCAGTGATATTGGTCTAAAGTTTTCTTTGTTGTGACATCTTTTTCTGATTCAGTAGCAGGGTGATGGTGACCTTGTAGAATGAGTTTGGGAGTGTTCCTCCTCTGCTATATTTTGGAAGAGTTTGAGAAGGATAGGTGATAGCTCTTCTCTAAATGTCTGATATAATTCACCTGTGAATCCATCTGGTCCTGGGATTTTGTTTGTCGGAAGATTTTTAATCACAGTGTCAATTTCAGTGCTTGTGATTGGTCAGTTTATATTTTCTATTTCTTCCTGATTCAGTCTCAGGAGGTTGTGTTATTCTAGGAATTTGTCCATTTTTTCCAGGTTTCCATTTTTTTGGCATATAGTTGTTTGTAGTAATCTCTTATGATCCTTTGTATTTCTGCAGTGTCAGTTGTTACATCTCTTTTTTAATTTCTAACTCTGTTGATTTGAGTTTTCTCTCTTTTTTACTTGATGAATCTGGTTAAATTTTTATTAATTTTGTTTATCTTCTTAAAGAACAAGCTTTTAGTTTTATTGATTTTTGCTATTGCTTTCTTCATTTCGTTTTTATTTATTTCTGATCTGATCTTTATGATTTCTTTCCTTCTGCTAATTTTGGGATTTTTTGTTTTTTGTTGTTGTTCTTCTTCTTTCTCTAATTGCTTTAGTGTAAGGTTATGTTGTTTATTTGAGATTTTTCTTGTTTCTTCAGATAGGATTGTATTGCTATAAACTTCCCTTTTAGAACTGCTTTTGCTGCATCCCATAGTATTTTGTTCATCATGTTTTCATCATCATTTCTTTCTAGGTATTTTTTGATTTCCTCTTTTATTTCTTCAGTGATCTCTTGGTTATTTAGTAGTGTATTGTTTAGCCTCCATGTGTTTGTAATTTTTACTGTTGTTGTTTATTTTTCCTGTAATTGATATCTAGTCTCATAGCATTATGGTTAGTAAAGATACTTGATACAATTTCAATTTTCTTAAAATTACCAAAGCTTCATTTGTGACTGAAGGTGTGACCTATCCTGGATAACATTCCATGAGCACTTGTGAAAAAGGTGTATTCTGTTGTTTTTGGATGGACTGTCCTATAAATATCAATTAAGTCCATCTTCTTTAATGTGTCATTTAAAGCTTGTGTTTCCTTATTTATTTTCCTTTTCGATGATCTGTCCATTGGTGAAAGTGGGGTGTTCACATTCCCTACTATGATTGTGTTACTGTCAGTTTCACCTTTTATGGCTGTTAACATTTGCCTTATGTATTGAGGTGCTCCTATGTCAGGTGCATAAATATTTACGATTGTTATATCTTCTTCTTGGATTGATCCCTTGATCATTATGTAGTGTCCTTCATCTCTTGTAATAGTCTTTATTTTAAAGTCTATTTTGTCAGATATGAGAATTGCTACTCCAGCTTTCTTTTGACTTCCATTTGCGTGGAATATCTTTTTCCTACCCCTCCCTTTCAGTCTGTATGTGTCCCCAGGTCTGAAGTGGGTCCCTTGTAGGCGGAGTATATATGGGTCTTGTTATTATATTCATTCAGCCAGTCTATGTCTTTTGGTTGGAGCATTTAATCCATTTACATTTAAGGTAATTATTGATATGTATGTTCCTATTATCATTTTCTTAATTGTTTTGGGTTGGTTTTTGGAGGTCCTTTCCTTCTTTTGTTTGTCCTGCCTAGAGAAGTTCCTTTAGCATTTTTTGTATAGCTGGTTTGGTAGTGTGAATTTTCTTAACTTTTGCTTGTCTCTAAAGTTTTTAATTTCTGTCAAATCTGCAAGAGATCCTTGCTGGGTAGAGTAATGTTGACTCTAGGTTTTTCCCTTTCATCTCTTTAAATATGTTCTGCCACTCTCTTCTGGCTTGATGAATTTCTGCTGAAAAATCAGCTGTTTACCTTCTGGGCATTCGATAGTATGTTATTTGCTGCTTTTCCCTTCCTGCTTTTAATATTTTTTCTTTGTATTTAATTTTCATTCATTTGATTAATATGTGTCTTGGTGTGTTTTTCCTTCGATTTATGCTAACTGGGACTCTGTGCTTCTTGTACTTGATTGACTGTTTCCTTTCTCATGTTAGGGAAGTTTTCAACTATAATATCTTCAAATATTTTCTTAGACCCTTTCATTTTCTCTTCTTCTTGGACCCCTATGTATGATTCGAACACTGATGCATTTAATATTGTCCCAGAGGTCTCTGAGACTGTGGTCATTTCTTTTTAATTCATTTTTCTTTATTCTGCTCTGTGGTACTTATTTCCTCTCTCTTATCTTATCCATTCTTCTGCCTTAGTTATTCTGCTATTGATTCCTTTCAGAGAATTTTTAATTTCATTTATTGTGTTGTTCATCACTGTTTCTTTGCTGTTTGTTTCTTCTAGATCCTTTTAAATGTTTCTTGTATCTTCTCCATTCTATTTCCAAGGTTTTGGATCATCTTTACTATCACTACTCTGAATCCTTTTTCAGGTAGACTGCCTATTTCCTCTTCATTTGTTTTGTGTGTTGGGTTTTTAACTTGCTCCTTCATCTGTTGCATATTGCTCTGTCTTCTCATTTTGTTTAACTTACTGTGTTAGGGTTCACATTTTCACAGGTGACAGATTTGTAATTGCCCTTGTTTTTGGTGTCTGCCCCCCAGTGGGTAAAATTGGTTCAGTGGCTTGTGTAGGCTTCCTGGTCAAGGGGGCTGGTCCCTGTGTTCTGGTGGTTGGGGCTGGATCATGTCTTTCTGGTGGGCAGAGCCACATCTGGTGGTGTGTTTTGGGATGTCTATGACCTTATTATGATTTTAGGCAGACTGTTTGCTAACAGGTTGGGTTGTCTCCTTGTCTTGCTAGTTGTTTTGCATGGAACTTCCAGCACTGGAGCTTGCTGATCCTTGGGTGGAGCTTGGTCTTAGCATTGAGATGGAGACCTCTGGGAGAGCTCTTACCAACTGATCTTACATTGGGCCAGGAGGTCTCTGGTTTTCCAATTTCTTGAACTTAGCTCTCCTACCTCAGAGGCTCAGGCCTGACACTATGCCAGAGTACTAAGACCCTGTCAAACAAAAAGCTCAGAAGAAAAGGGAGAAAAAAAGAAATTAAAAAAATTGGTTATTAAAAAAATTTTTAAATTATTAAAATAAAAAATAAGTAATAATTAAAGAAAGAAGAGAGCAACCAAACCAATAAAGAAATCCACCAATGATAACAAGCACTGAAAACTATTCTAATATAAACATAAAAATCAGAAATAAATCATTCACAGACAGCAAACCCCAAGTCTACAGTTGCTCCCAAAATTCACCACCTCAAGTTTGGGATGAATCATTGTCTATTTATGTATTCCACAGATGCAGGGTACATCAAGTTGATCATGGGGATTTAATCCACTGCTCTTAAGGGTGTACAGAAAAGTTTCCCATTCTCTTCTTTGTTCTCAGAGCTCCTGGGTTTCAGGTTTGGTTTTGTCCCACCTCTGTGTAGGTCACCCTCAGGCATCTGTTCCTGCCCAGACAAGAGGGGGTTAAAGCAGCAACTGGTTAGGGGGCTCTTGCTCACCCATTTCAGGGTGAGGGAGGGGTATGGTAGTCATAACTGGAATGTGATGTTAGCCTGCATTGACAGAGGTCAACATGACATTGCAACAGCTTGAGGTTCACCATGTGTTTTCCAGGAGAAGTTGTCCCTGGATCACGGAATCCTGGCAGTGGCAGGATGCACAGGCTCCCCAGTGGGGGTGTGGGGTGGTGTTTGGATAGTGACTTGTGCTTGCACACAGGTTTGTTGGTGGCTGCAGCAGCAGTGTTAACATTTCATGCCTGTCTCTGGTGTCCAAGTTGTTAGTCATGGCTCACACTCATCTCTGGAGCTCGTTTAGGCGGTGCTCTGCCTTCTGTGTGCAGACAGAGAAGGAATCCCCTCTCCTCATGAACCCTGAAACAATGGTCTCTTGCCTCTTAGGCAGGTCCAGACTTTTCCCAGGACTCCCTCCCAGCTAGCTGTGACATACTAGCTCCTTTCAGGCTGTGTCCATGCAGCCAACCCTAGTCCTCTCCCTGGGATCTGACCTCCAAAGCCCAAGTCTCAGGTCCCAGCCCCCACCAGCCCTGGCAGGTGAGCAGTCAAGCCTCTCAGGCTGGTGAGTGCTGGTTGGCACCAATCCTCTGTGTGGGAATCTCTCTGTTTTGCCCTCTGCACCCCTGTTGCTGCACTCTCCTCTGTGGCTCCAAAGCTTCCCCTCCACCCAATCCCCATCTCTGCCAGTGAAGGGACTTCCTCGTGTGTGGAAAATTTTCCTCCTTCACAGCTCCCTCCCAGAGGTGAAGGTCTCATCCCTATTCTTTTGCCTCTGTTTTTTCTTTTGCCCTACCCAAGTATGTGGTGAGTTTCTTGCTTTTTGGGAAGTCTGAAGTCTTCTGCCAGCATTAAGTAGGTGTTCTGTAGGAGTTGTTCCACATGTAGATTTTTTTTTGATGTATCTGTGGGGAGGGAATTGATCTCCACCTCTTATTCCTCCACCATCTTGAAGTTTCTCTTTAACACATTTTAAATCAAGTATATTTCAACTAAAAAATTGAAAATAAACACAAATTATCGATGAAATTAGAGCTAATTCTTTGAAAAGATAAATAAAATTGATAAACCTTTAGATAGACTTATTAATAAAAAGAGGGGAAAATCTCAAATAAGTAAAATCAGAGACAAAAGAAAAGAAGTTACAGCTCACACAACAAACATAAGGGATTAATACAAACAATTGTACACCCAAAATATGGACTGGCTACACGTAAATGATAAATTCATAGAAACATATAATGTCCCAAGACTGGATTAGGAAAAAATAGAAAATCTGGACAAATGGATTACCACTGACAAAACTGAATCAAAAATTTGAAGAACTCCCAACAAACAGAAGTCCAGGACCAGACAGCTTTGCAGCTGAATTTTACCAAACATTAAAAGATGAGTTAACACTTATACTTCTCAAATTGTTCCAAAAAATTGAAAAGGAAGAAATGTTTTTGAACTCATTCTATGAGGCCAGTGTCTCCCTGATACCAAAACCAGACACACAAAATTACATGCCATTACCACTGATGAACATAGATGCAAGATCTTCAAGAAAACATTAGTAAATGAAATTTATTAATACATTAATAGCATTATACACCAGGATTAAGTGGGATCTAATGCAGGCATGCAAATATGCTTCAATATCTTCAAATCAATTAATGAAATACACCACATCAACACATTGAAAATTAAAAATTATATGATTATCTCAATAGATGAAAAAAACCTTTTGACAAACTTCAGCATTCATTTATGATAAAAACTCTTGACAAAGTGAGTATAGAAGGAACATACCTCAAAGTAATAAACGTCACATATTACATACCTACAGTCAATAACATATTCAATAGTGAAAAGCTGAGAGCATTTCTTATAAGATCAGGAACAAAACAAGGATACCAAAAACTCAGAAAATTATGACATTGATGAAAGAAATTGAAGACAACACAAACAAATGGAAAGATATTCTTACTGTGCTCATGGATTGGAAAAATTAATATAGTTAAAATGTTTATAGTACCCAAAGTAATCTACAGATTCAGTACAATTCCTATCAAAATATCAATGGCACTTTTCATAGAACTAAAACAAATAATTCTAAAATTTGTATTAGAACACAAAATATCCTGAATAGCCAAGGCACACTTGAGGGAAAAAAAAAAAAAAGAATGCTGGAGGTATCATGTTCCATGATTTCAAACTATACTACAAAGCTACAACATCAAAAGTGTATGATACTTGTATTACAGGGAAGACCAAAATCTGACTACATGTTGGATCTGTTTCTTTTACTTTAACGTTTTCTTCCCATTGCTTTTGTTCACTAAAGTGACACTGTCTATATATAGTGGCCTGCCTCAGAGAACTCTGCCCCTCTGCCTGAATGTTAAACCAAAGTGCCTTTGTTCAGGGAAACATCCAGACCCTGTCCACCTGTGGATGGCTGCAAGATAGATGAAGTTAACATATCCCTTCCCTGAGGCTGGCCATTCCAGGAGATATTTGCAAAACTGATGATCTTTTTACTTTACTTCCTCATCTCCTCCCCCACTTGTGCTATGAAAGAAACTGGCATCCAAACCCCAAGAAGATGGTTATTTTGAGACTTTAGTCAGCCATCTTCTCAGTCTGCTGGCTTTCTGAATAAAGTCACATTCCTTGCCTCAATACCTCATCTCTGATTTATTGGCCTGTCGTATGGAGAGTAGAGCGAGCTTGGACTCAGTAACACTGTCACAAAACAGACACATAGATAAATAAAAAAGAATAGAGAGCCGAGTAATAAACCTACAGTTATGTGGTCAATTAATCTACAACAAAGAAGGCAAGAATATACAATGAGGAAAAGACAACTTCTTTGATAAATGGTGTTGCAAAAACTAGAAAGCTACATGTAAAAGAATCAAACTGGAATACTTTCTCATACAATACACAAAAATAAACTCAAAATGGATTAAAGACAAATATAAAACTGGAAACCATAACTCCTAGAAGTAAACATAGGCAGTACATTCTTTGACATTGATCTTAATATTTTTTTTAGATATCTCTCTTCAGGCAAGGGAACCAAAAGCAAAAATAAGCAAATGGGACAACATCAAAGTAAAAAGCCTTTGAACAGCAAAGAAACTATCAACAAAAAGAAAAGGCAGCCCAGTGAATAGGAGAGATATTTGCAAATAAAAATTTAATAAGGGATTAATATCCAAATATACAAAAATCTCACACAACTCAAAAGCAGAAAAACAACCTAATTATACCTCAATAATTAAAAAATTATACCTCAATTAATTAAAAAAAGAAAAATAAATAAAATAGGATAAATAAAACTAGGACATAACCCTAAAGTCCACATTCTGTTATTTTACCTCTACAATTCTTTTCATTTAACATCTGTTATAATTTGGTATCTACTATGTACATGATGATACTAATAAAATAAAGGAACAGCAACTATCCTTAACTTCAACTTATGGGAAGACAAGCTAGTGAACAGACAATAGCAATGCAAAGCATAAAATATGCTATGATAAACGTAATCAGTGAAGCATATGTATTCTAATTAGAGACAGTACTTTGCTGGTAAGCCGGAGGAAATAACAAAGATTTTGTAGAATTTGTCATTTGCCATGTTGTAAATATCTGCACCATTGCCAATTTCAAGCTATCAGTAGTTTAAAAATGTTCACAAAGTGCCTGGCTATTTACGTTTTTGACCAATGCAAGTAGGCTCTGGCCCACTATTGTGGGATGTAAAACAGTCATGGCTACCAATTAATATTTCCAGAAGGAAGTGATATCTAATTGAATATAAAGAAGGATTTTCAGGCAATGAAACAAAGGGAGGAGGAAAATGCTTTGCTGGCAGATGGATCAGCACAAACATCTGTAAAGGAGAGAAAACATGACATTTGAGGGAAACTATGAGGAATTCAGTGTTAATACTTTGATACAAAAAGTAGTAAAAATGAACTTGAAGAAATAAATATGTTCCAGGTAGTGAACTAAGCAAAATAAGAAATTTAAACTTTTTCCAAACACAATGTTAGATCATTGAATGTTTGGGGGATGTAACATGTTTGGGGGATGTAACATGGGCAGAATTAGATATGCACATTAGAAAGATCACTCTTGTTGTCCTATAGAATATTAGTTGGAAAAGATAAGACTAATTGTAGAGTATCCAGTTCTTAAAATATTAGTAATTCAAGTAGAACTGCTAGAAACTTGTCTCAATGTAGTGGCAGTGAAGATGGACTGACTTTGAGACTAGAGATTTAAGGACATATGAAGGTCAACAGTTTGGCAAGGGGTAGGGTGTGGTGAGAAAAGAAGTGTTAAGAATGAGTTAATTGAATATGTAGATTGCTTTAGGTAGTATGGACATTTTAACAACATTAATTCTTCCAATCAGTGAGCACAGAATATCTTTTCATTTGTCTGTGCCTCCTATTTCTTTTAACAATATCCTATAGTTTTCAGAGTATAGGTCTTTCACCTCCTTGGTTTTATTATTTTTGTAACAATTGTAAATGTGATTTTTTTCTTAATATCTTCTTCTGTTAGTTCATTGTTAGTGTATAGAAACAAAACAGACTTTTATATGTTGATTTTGTACCCTGTGACTTTACTGTATTCATTTATTATTTTTAATAGTTTTTTTTTGGTGGACTTTTTATGATTTTCTCTATATATAATCATGTCATCTGAAAATAGTGACAGTTTTACTTCTTTTCCAATTTAGATGTCTTTTATTTGATTTCTTGCTTAATTGCTCTGGCTAGGACCTCCAATTCTATGTCTAATGAGTGGCCAGAGTGGGCATCCTGGTCTTGTTCCTGATTTTGGAGAGATAGATTTTAGTTTTTCACCATTGAAGATGATGTTAGCTGTGGGTTTGTCATATACAGCATTAATATCATATCATGAATCTTGTCAAATACTTTTTATGCATCTATTGAGATGATTGCAAGTTTTTATTTTTCATTTTGTTAATGCAGTATATCACTTTGATTGATTTGCAAATGTTGAGCCATATTTACACCCCTGGAATAAATCCCAATTGATAATGTTGTATGATCCTATTAATGTATTGTTCTATTTGCTTTGTTAATATTTTGTTCAGGATTTTTGCATCTATGTTCATCAGAGATATTCACCCATAATTTCCTTTTTTTCTGTTGCCTTTGTCCAATTTTAGTATTGGGGTGATGTTGGCTTCATAAAATGAGTTAGGAAGTGTTTCCCTCCTCTTCAACTTTTTGGAATAGTTTGAGAAGGATAAGTATTAATTTTTCTTTGAAAGTTTGGTAGAATTCACCTGTGGAGCTGTCTGGTCCTGGACTTTTTAGGGGGATAGATTTTTTTTACCATTTTGACCTCTGTGCTAGTGACAAGTCTATTTAGATTTTTCAATTTTTCACAATTCAGTCCTGAAATGTATGAGTCTAAGAATGTTTCCATTTCCTTTTTTTTAGAAAGATTTTTCTTTTCTTTTCTTTTCTTTTACATCTTTATTGGAGTACAATTGCTTTACAATGGTGCGTTAGTTTCTGCTTTATAACAAAGTGAATCAGTTATACATATGTTCCCATATCTCTTCCCACTTGCATCTCCCTCCCTCCCACCCTCCCTATCCCACCCCTCCAGGTGGTCACAAAGCACCGAGCTGATCTTCTTGTGCTATGCAGCTGCTTCCCACTAGCTATCTACCTTATGTTTGGTAGTATATATGTCCATGCCTCTCTCTCGCCTTGTCACAGCTTACCCTTCCCCCTCCCCATATACTCAAGTCCATTCTCTAGTAGGGCTGTATCTTTTTTCTTGTCTTACCCCTAGGTTCTTCATGACATTTATTTTTTCTTAAATTCCATATATATGTATTAGCATACGGTATTTTTCTTTCTCTTTCTGACTCACTTCACTCTGTATGACAGACTCTAGGTCTATCCACCTCATTACAAATAGCTCAATTTTGTTTCTTTTTATGGCTGAGTAATATTCCACTGTATATATGTGCCACATCTTCTTTATCCATTCATCTGATGATGGACACTTAGGTTGTTTCCATCTCCAGGCTATTGTAAATAGAGCTGCAATGAACATTTTGGTACATGACTCTTTTTGAATTATGGTTTTCTCACGGTATATGCCCAGTAGTGGGATTGCTGGGTCATATGGTAGTTCTATTTGTAGTTTTTTTAAGGAACCTCTGTTGTCCAATGTATTGACATCAATCAAACCTGAGAAAAAAGGAATAAAGCTGGAGGTATCACACTTCCTGATTTCAAACTACATTACTAAGCCATAATAATCAACACAGCATGGTATTAACAGAAAAACAGATACATAAATCAATGGGACAGAATTGAGAACCCAGAAATAAACTCATGCATATATGGACAATTAATTTTTAAAAAGAGCAAAGAACATACAAGGGGAAAAGGATAACTTCCTCAATAAACAGTGTTTGGAAAACTGGACAGCCACATGAAAAAAAATGAATCTGGACCACTATGTCAAACCATGAACAAAAATCAACTCAAAATGTATTAAAAACTTGACTATAAGACCTGAAACCACAAAACTCCTAGAAGAAAACAGGCGGGGCTTCACTGGTGGCACAGTGATTGAGAGTCCACCTGCTGATGCAGTTTCATGCCCCAGTCCGGGAGGATCCCACATGCCGTAGAGCGGCTGGGCCCATGAGCCATGGCTGCTGAGCCTGCACGTCTGGAGCCTGTGCTCTGCAATGGGAGAGGCCACAACAGTGAGAGGCCCGCATACCAAAAAAAACCCAAAAAACCAAAGAACAGGCAGTATATTCTTTCACATCAATCTTAGCAAAATCTTTCTATATATGTCTCCCCAAGCAAGGGCAAGAAAAGTAAAAATAATTAAATAGGCTGCATCAAACTAAAAAGCTTTTCCACTGCAAAGGAAACCATCAACCAAACAAAAAGGCAGCTTAGTGAATGGAAAAGTTATTTGCAAATAATATAACTGACAAGGGGTTAATATTGAAAATATATAAAGAGTTTCTAGGGAAGAATCTTGTTCCTTGTATTTTCCAGTTTCTAAATGTTCCTCACATGTCTTGGTTCATGGTTCTCTTCCCCTTCCTTAAAGCCAGAAATCGTAGGTTGAGTTTTACTTATGTCACATCCATCCAGCCTTCTGTTTTATAGTCAAATCTCCCTCTGCCTTTCTTTCCTGTCTTTTTTTTTTTTTTCCTACATTTAAGGACCCTTGTGATTACATTGGGCCCACCTGGATAATTCAGAATAATGGCCCCATTTAAAGATCATTAAATTAACCACATTTGCAAAGTTCCTTTTGCCATGTAAGGTAACGTATTCACAAGTTCTGGGGACTAGAGCAGACATCTTGGTGGGTGAAGGGTATAATTTTGCCTATCATAATACCTTTTAAAACCATAAATGTTGCCAGTGTTGCCAAAATGTTTCCACATTTAAACTATCAATAGTTATACACTAACAAGAGAATGTAGCCCAGTTGCTACAAATTTTCACAGCTCTTCTTATGCCTACACTTTCAATTTTGTTTACTGCAATGTTTTCCACTTTACCCCAAATGTCTATATTCCACCACTGTCTCATGGTCTTTCACATAGCTATACCTTATGATGCTGGTTCCATTTCCTTAAAGTTTTTGTTTGTTTCTTCTCTCTCTGCACAATGCCCAACTATCATTCAATTCAGATCAAATGCTTTATCTTGTGCACAGTATTTCAAAACTTACCCAGATAAGGTCAGTTATCTCCTCTGTAGACCCACAACATTTGGTAAAAACTTTTATTTTAAGGATTTTTCATACTATGTTATGATGATCAAGTTAAATAGCTGTCTTCCTATTTTACTGTGAATTCTGGGAAGACAGAGTCTTATTCATCTCTTTATTCCCAGTGCCAAAAACAGAAGCTTACAGCTAAAAATTTGCTTTAGTGGGATAGGAAAATAAGGTAGTTGCAAACTTGATTGAAATGAATTCCCTCAGACAGCAGGTTTATACAACTCAAATGACATTCTTCTTCAATTTATAAGAGATTTTGCTGGAGTTAAATTTCTGTACAACTTCATTTGTCACATATCTAAGCTGTTATAAGCTTTCCCTGATCTTGGATTTGTTAGGGCCATGGCTAATACATGACATATATAAAATATCCAGTTATTTAGAATAGTTATTAATTTTTTGTTGTCATTAATCTATTTTACCACATTGTGAAAATTTCCCTGAGGACCAAAGATATTTAACATATTTTCATTTGCTTATTGACATTTGTATATAATTTTTTGAAAAGTATCTGCTTAAGTCTTTTGCCCTTTTAAAAATTGGATAAGTCATCTTTTTATTTATTTATTTTTTATTTGTAGAAATTTATTTTATATACCTAATAGTGTGCACCTCTTAATCCCCTACCTCTATATTGTCCCCTCATTCCCTCTCTCCACTGGTAACCATTAATCTATTCTCTATATCTGTGAATCTGCTTTTTTGTTGTTGTTATATTCTCTACTTTATTGTATTTCTTAGATTGCACATATAAGTGATATCATACAGTATTTGTCTTTTTCTGTCTGACTTATTTCATTTAGCATAATGCCCTCCAAGTCCATCCACATTGCTGCAAATAGCAAAATTTCATTTTTTGTGTGACTGAGTAGTATTCCATTATGTGTGTGAATGGAATCTTCTTTATCTATTCATTCTTTTGATGAAAACTTAGGTTGCTTCCATAATTGGAAATTGTAAATAATGCTGTTATGCGCATTGAAGTACAAGTTTTTTTCAAATTAGTATCTTTGTTTTTTTCTAGACATAGAAATTTCTTATACTAACTGAATACAAGCCTTTTGCCAGAAATATATGTTCATAATATTGTTTCCCAGGTATATTTTGTTTATTTAAAATATGTATGCATACAAACACAGGTATAGATATAGATATAAGCAGGAATACATATAAATCCAGAAAAAAACTACATAAAATTAAAATTACAGACAAACTAATCATGTGAATCAGGAACATTTTACCTGTGTAAAACGAAAAATAGATGGGAGAGGTGGGGGCATACAATGTTTTTAAAAATGATTGGATTTTATTCTCAATGCAATAATAAGCTCTTGAAATGGAGCAGATGTCTGTCATGATTAGATTTATGTGTTTATGTGATCAGTATGATTTCTCCTTAGTAATTGTTTATAGTGGTGCAAGATGTAAACAGACACTGTTTTGGAGGCATTGCAGTCCTCCAGGCAAGAGATAATGATTACTTGTACTGGGTTGGTAGAGTTGAGTGTGGTAATAAAATGGATCTATTTTGCAGGAAGAACTGACATGACTTCCTAATACATTGCACAGGAGACGGGTTAAGCCATTCCCCCAAATGAGTACCAAGCCCCTTTGCCACCATTTTACTTGTGATGAACTGCTGCCACTGTATACACAACACCTTATTTCCAGTAGTAGATCAATAATCTTATTTCAATTCAAGCTCTTCCTTTTTAATATGCCTGGCTTAAAAGAATAGAAGAACCAGGCAAAGCCTTTTAAGAGGCCTGGGTACTTCTCTTTCCAGTATACTTTGAAGCCAAGAATGAATAGAGAGCACATGACAAACTCAGTTAAACTTGTTTTTCCTTTCAAATAATTTTTGAATACTTTTCCCTCTTTGGGACAAGGGTGATCGTTCAATAATACTAGGAGCAATAAATCATGGTATCCTGTTTGCATTAGTAAACTCTTAAAAGGGATACAAATACAGCTGCCTGTACAAGCTAGGAAATTAAACACAATTGTAAAATCCTCCCTGTTTGAGAACCTTCAAAATCTGCACCACAGATTCCAACTTCCCAGACCCCTAACATATTTTTATGAAAATCTTTGGTAAATTCTTGATGTAAGTCCTTATATCATTGTTTTGATATTACTTTTTATATTCCCAGCTAAATTGACTTTTAAAATAATCCCTTAACAAGTGACAATGAGGGGTTAGACATCAATTAGTTTGGTTGCTCTTTCAGCAAAAAAAATGACTGTAGATGATTTTTTTTCTTTTTTTTCATGCGGGATCTTTTTAGTTGTGGCATGCAGGATCTTTTTTTACTTGTGGCATGTGAACACTTAGTTGCAGCATGTGGGATTTAGTTTCCTTACCAGAGATTGAACCCAGGTCCCCTGCATTGGGAATGTGGAGTCTTAGCCACTGAACCACCAGGGAAGTCCCTAGATAAATTGTTAAGGTAGAGTTTTAATGGAGATAGACAGCATGACTGATCTTAAAAATTTTAAGTGCTTCCTAGAAATTCTAAAATCTACTCTTCAAAAGTCCATTCTTAGTTAACTAGTAACACAATACTTGCATCATAATCATAGGTAGTTCATAAATTCAGCAAAAATAAACAAATGACCTAAACAAGTAAATTTCTGTACTTGGTTTTCAGGGCTAGAGAAAGGCAAAAGAACATTGATTCAGTAGTCATATTATACAATGTAATCAGGAACAACTATCCAATTCTGCAAGAATGGCATTTGTCTCCCTTCAGTGAGTTCTATGGGATCAAGTCTCTTAGAGTATTATCCTCCAATAATAACTATAATAAACTGTTTCCAGGTTGTTAATTTTCTTCCAGTAATATTAAAAAATAATCTTGTTGCCTTTCACATAATTTTCACCAATTCTAAATTTTCTAGGTTTCCCTCGAGGTCTATTTGTACAATACACTCTTCTATACATTTTGTGTTTTTGTAATCCTTATTTTAAAACACCTGAAACTCTTTCTACCTCAAATATAAAGAAAAATGGGGGATGCCTGAATATTAATGGGGAGGAATAACTGTGGTTTATCACAAGATCAGAGACAAAGAATCAAGGGATGGAACTGGGCCAGCTCTGTAAAACTGAGAAGCAAGAACTAGTCTGCCTCCTCCCTTGAGAGTTTTTTGTGACATGATTCAGATCAAGTAGTTCCTAGGCTCTGAACCCTCTCTATTTCAGTTCCAGTTTTTTGAGAGACAGAATCTGACTGACCCAGATCAAAGCCATGGATCTGTTAGTTACATCCAAGAACAAGATCAGGTGCTACAGAAATGCCCCTGAAAGACTGTCTTTGTGTCTTCAGAGCTGGCCTTACAAAAAAGGGAATGGCTGAGGTGGATGGCCATTCAAACAAGTGTCTCCCACAGATAAGCACTGTTCAAGGAGCTTCACTTATATTATCTCAATTAATCTTCATTATCAAAATATTTCACAACAGAAGAAACTGAGCTACTAGCTTTTCCATAACCTGCCCAGGGTAAGTGGCAGACCCAGACCTTAAACCCCACTCTATTTGACTCCAAAAGTGCGAAAGACTATTTTGAAAATAATTCTTAGTACACAGAAATACTTTCAAAGATCACTAAAGTAATATGGCTACTCAGGTTAGGTGAATTACTATACCCATAATTGTGTAAGAAAAAAGTTATTTTACTGCCAGAACTTTTTGAAATGGAAAACAGAAAATTTCCAAAACATCCATAGGGAAGAGGGAACTGTCAAATCATACAATGTGTCTATATGCAATTAAATGGGTTTAAAAATCTTGCTCCACTTTAGCTAAAAAAAAAATAAGTCTTCAATTTTTTAAAAAAGTTTTATTTCTGACAATTATAAAAGACTTAGTGTTTGTTGAAATAAAAATAAAAACTTTCCATGAACCTCTAAGGGACAAGAGTCCCTGTGATAGAGTTGTGGTTAAATGTATATTTTACTGTTTCTAAAAATATCTGAATCTTTGGGTAGTTTGGGGGCATTTTTGTCCTTTGCATCTTCATAATTACTTTATACTTGTGAAAGGAAAGGGAAAAAGAGATGGATAGGCTGATGAAGGTAGAAGTAGTGAGTGAGAAAAGAAACAGAGAGAGAGAACAAATATTTTTCTTCAAATTCTAATATTAGCTGTTTTGGTTTATTTTAGAATCCATCTAGGTCACTATTAAGAGCTTGAATTTGGTCCCTCCTCATAGTTCAGCCTAACTGTTCCCACGAGAGTAAACTGAATTTCAGTTAACTTGAATTTCTCTCTCAAATTGGGATTATAGTGCGCTTGTAAGACATCTCAGGCTCAATTGGAATTCCATTTCTATAGTGATTAGATTGGAACTTGCAACTAGGAGTAATAAAGCAAAATACTAAAAACATTTCTTCTTTCAAGGACTATTATAGGGCATTTACCTCTACTTGCTGTGAAATATTATTTCAGGAAGTTTCAACTTTATTGTGTTTTGCATAATACTTTGAGAACAAACTGTTTATTTGATTCACTGTCTTCATTAGTGCCCCAGTAATTAAAAACTGATGTTATTTTTTCCCTTGAGTTTATTTTTCCTTCTTTGCCCCTTTTTAAAAACTTGTTACTTTTTTCTATATTTGTGAATTGTTTTGGGACTTACTAGTGATTTGTGCAAATCTGGGCAAAAAGCCAAATGAGAATATGAGAAGTAGGCCAGAACAATTGATATCTTTTTTTTAATGATTGGCTTTCCTAGAGATATTTCTTTTGCTGTCTACCTTCTCTTCCCTCTTGAGGTTTGGTGTTAAATCAAATTTCCAATAAGTGGGGAAAAGATTAAGATGGCATTGTTCTACAACTGTAATTATATTTATCTGTTTTATGTAAATAGAGGCGTTTTTAATAAAGATGCTTCTGGTCTCTTCAATATATGTATCTTTATAGAGAGAGTAGATACAATTTTGTTAAGTAATTTGTCCAAATTTCAGCAATGGTTTTTGATGTTACCCTTTTGTATTATTCCTAGTTCTCTATTCCCAATTTCTCAGTATGAAAATAGTTTACATAGCTCCTGCATTTATCAAAATTCCTCCCAGCACTTGAAGGAAGTGTTATTATCTCCACTTTACAGATAATGAAGATAAGGTTTAAGGAGAATGTGACTTGACCAGGATCACCTGTCTAGTGAGATACAGAGAAGAGAAATGACAAGATAAGTACATTATTAGACTAGTGAAGCATAAATAATTTGTCTAAAATAAAGAAAGAAAAAGAAAGAAGGAAGGTAATGAGTATCAGAAAATAATTTTTTTTTTAAAGTCCAAAATCTAACAGATGAGCTGGTTTAAAGTTGAAAAATGAGTCTTATAGCAAGACCAGAGTGACTAAAGTCAAGACACATTGGAATGTGAGAGAGGTCACAGACTAATAAGATATATTGGAAATGCCTAGAGTCAAAAACAGACTAGTAGAAACCAGGTATCAGGTGCCTGAATATTTGCTCCATATTTCCTTTTGCTGCATCTCACAACTTTTACAATGTAAAGTACAGATTATTTATTCAACCAAAAAGGCAATTAATTTATATTTTCATATTTTAAATTAATAAAGTAATATGTGATTATTGTAGGAAAAATATAAAAAATAAAATATTATAAAGTAAATAGAGTGTCTCATTATCCCGTTTCTACCTATAGATATGTATATATGGTTTTAGAGATAGAGTTATATTTGTAGCTTATAGACATAAGCATAAATAAATTCATAGTTTCAAACAAGAAAATTTAACTTTAATTTAAGCAGTAAAAATTAATTAAAAAGTAATTTGCTATTTAAAAAAATACTAGAAAGACTTTTTTGTATATGTACGTTCAGGCATACATTTATTCTTATATGTATATTTGTATGAAAAATAAGTCCTAGTCACTCTACTTTTAGCACATTTAGCAACTACTTTCCCCTACAACTATTAGAGGTTCATTGCCAGCATCTGTGATTGATAAATATGCTGAGGTGTATGTTTATTTAGTCGTATATGTACAGATCTACATTAGGTAAAATTATAAGATGACATAATATAAAAACGGGCAGAAGAATTAAACAGAAATTACACAAAAGAAGATATACAAAGAGCAAAAATTATGTGAAAAAAGATGAACAACGTTAGTCATCAGGCAAATCCATATTAGAACCCCAGTGAAGTTACACTATGCATCCATTACAAGAGCTAAAAACATGGACATCCACTTATTGCTGCACCATTTGTTGAGAAGACTTTCATTTCTTCATTGAATTTCACTGGTACATTTGTTGAAAAGCAGTTCATCATATATGAGTGAGACTATTTCTCAATTCCCAGTTCTGTTACATTGAAAATCACTACTTTCACCAAATGCCTCAGTTGCTGTGATTTTTGCAGTAAATCTTAAAATCATGTAGTTTGTCCTCTAATGGTATTCTGTTTCAAAATTGCTTTGGCCATTCTTAGTTGTTTGGGGTTTCATATAAATTTTATAAATATCTTTTCAATTTCTTAAAAGAAAGCCTGCTTTGCTGAGATTTTGTATGGAGATGCATCAGTTCTAATCCATAGAGATTAGAAATAATAGATAACTCATGGTACAGTCATATGGTAAAATAGTATACTGAAATGAAAATGAACAAGCTACTGATAGAACATGGATGGATCCTACAAACATGTTGTTGAGTAAAAGAAGCTAACTTCAAGACAAATTACTCCATTTAAAGTAAGTCCCAAATAGGCCAACCTCATTTATGGTACTAGAAATCAGGACAATAGTCCATCTGGGGAGGAATGGAGTTAGCAACTTGGAGGAGATTTAGAGAGAATCTTCTTAAATGAAAATAATATTTTATTCTTTGATTGGGTTTTGTTTATGCATCTGTGTTTACCTTATGAACAACCCTTTAATGTGGTCTTTTGGGTGTATAGTTGGGCTCTGATCTGGCTGTCATACCACTTGAAAATGCTAGTTGATAAAATCTTTTAACAGAAATTCCTAAATATCAACCAGCCTTTACAAAACAATTGCATGTCAATGATGGTGAAATTTCAGAATCCATGACAAAGAGAATGAGAAATTCTGTTGGTCAGGAAGAATCCTAGTTGATTCTGGAATTATATTTTACAATTTTTGTATGTATCATTTATCTTTCAAGCCAACTCTAGTGAGTTTCCTCAACCTGTGCTGAGGCATTCAAGTTCTTCTAAACTATCTTCAATAAAGCTTTTTAAATCTCTTAAGTTTCATCTGTTGCTTTACAAAACTTTATCTTTAGAAATTTAACGGATTATTTATTATCATAGAGTGTCATAGTTGGAGGGAGAACCTAAACATTATACAACTCCATCAATACATTTCTGGTTGAATCCTTCCACATTTCTGTGAAGCAATTATTTAGCCTTCACTTGAACATTTCTAGGACACTTCTACCTCTCAGAGAAGCACATTATATTTTAGATATCTCTAACTATAAACTGTCCCCTTATTATTCCTGTAATCATCTTGCAACATATAAAACATCTTTTATGATTTTTCCAAATACTTGAAAGACATATGGATTTTATTAAAATCTTCTCTAATAGTTTAGAGTTTATTCATAATCCTGGCTTTCCATTGTTGATCAGACTTCACTTTGTCAATATATTGTTTTAGGTTTTATACACAGAGCCTTAAACATATAATACACCTGGGTTTATCAGACAGATTTTCAGAGCTAAAATATCAGCTGATTGTAAAATGTTCCCCTTTTTAGGTATCAGTATAAGGGGCTCTAGTTAAAATGCACCTGTTTCTAGAAGACCTGTGAATAGTGAGAATGTCAGTGAGAAATACATATACTACACTTTAAATTAAAAGAGTTGTATCTAAATCTCGGCTTTCCTACATATTATCTAAGTATTATCTTTAACAAATTCTTACCCTCTACAAGTTTGTTTGTTGATCTAGTAAAGAGAGGTAAAAGTAGTATTTGTGTTAGGATTTTTTTTTTAAGGTAGCATGTGTGAAAGCCCCTGAAAGAGCACCTGACATATAGTTATAGGTCAATAAATGTTACCTTACTCCAAATGACAAAAAATTATTAAATTAACATTTTTGTCACAGTGACCTTTCAACACCCTCTAAAATTTATGCCAAATGGCAGCTGCTACCTTCTGGTCATAAATAGGACTGGTCACAAATAGGACTGGTCATAAATAGAGGGTGTGTTATTCATGCCCTGTCTGACTTCACACCTGCTAACACTTGGCATATATGTAGGCTTGAGAAATGGGAATTTTCTCTTTTGGTTATAATTTACACTGACACCAACTTTCTCACTAAGTTCTGGATTTGAAGGGTATATCTCCTCACCAGAACTGTAATGCTGGAAAATGCTGACTAACGGAACACTTAAGTATTCAGTTACTATTAAATTCTAATGAACATAAAGTCCACATTAACATCTAATTAAGCCATTACGATTAGTGCTGCACAATGTGTACTTTATCATCCTGGATACCTTAACATATTTTGTCTTCGAGGCAACTGAGCTCATTCAATACTGCTATTAGCTGAACAGATCATAAGAACTTTATGACGCAGAGTGACCAATATCATTAACCTCTTTATAAAGTTTTCCCAAAACTGAATACTCTACCACTGGGGGATTACTCTAGAAAAAGACCACTTTTGAAAAAAAATGTTCTTTACATAGGTACAAAAAATTTCTTTTGTGGACTTATGCCTAGATTAATATGTTATAAAGAATTCATCTCAAAGGAATAATCCCTAGACATTCTAAATTACTGAACAAGCTATTTGTTCAAATAGGAGTGAATATCTGTGTTTAGAATAAAGTCTTACTTTTCATCTCAATCATTGGTGTGGTATTGATATTGACATAGTTAAACCAATATTTTATTATCAAGATACAATGGATCCATTGCACAACTCGTGGAAACTTATGGGCAGATAAATTTTCACTTTAATTGAATGCAAAATTTGGACCTCTGCTTCAGTCCCAACACTGTGCTTATGGACAACACTGTGCTTATGGTATGGAATTTTTGATTTGTGACTTAGACCCTGAACTTAAATGTCATTATCTATAAAATGAAATGGGCATAATTGTGCACAGATGCTGCACAGACCAGAGACTGAGATAAGTCAAAAAGTCAAATATACATATTTATATATATTATAAATTTATATATAATATTTGTATATTGTTAAATATATACAGTATATATAATACTCATTAAATCACAGCTTTAGTTGTTGTTTGCTTTTAGTATTAATAATAGATTAAACGTACTTTGAAGTTGTTATTAAGTTCTTTTGTTAATTTTTAAAAGATATTTTATTTATTTATTTATTTATTTTTAGTAGATCTTTATTAGAGTATAATTGCTTCACAGTGCTGTATTAGTTTCTGTTGCACAACAAAGTGAATCAGCCATATGCATACATATGTCCCCATATCCCCTCCCTCTTGAGCCTCCTTCCCATCCTCCCTATCCCAACTGTCTAGGTCATAGCAAAGCACCAAGCCAATCTCTCTGTGCTCTGTTCCTGCTTCCCACCAGCCAAACCAACTATTTTATGTTTGGTAGTGTATATATGTCAATGCTAATCTCATTTTGCCCCAGCTTTGTCCTCCCACCCCAGGTCCTCAAGTCCATTCTCTATTTCTAACTCTTTATTCCTGCCCTGAAACTAGGTTCATCAGTACACTACAAATAACTCAATTTTGTTTCCTTTTATGGGTGAGTAATATTCCATTGTATATATGTACCACATCTTCTTTATCCATTACTCTGTTGATGGACATTTAGGTTGGTTCCATGTCCTGGCTATTGTAAATAGTGCTGCAATGAACATTGTGGTACATGAATCTTTTTGAATTATGGTTTTCTCAGGGTATATGCCCAGTAGTGGGGTTGCTGGGTCATATCATAGTTCTATTTTTAGTTTTCTAAGGAACCTCCGTTCTGTTTTCCATAGTGGTTGTATCAATTTACATTCCTACCAACAGTGCAGGAGGGTTCCCTTTTCACCACACCCTTTCCAGAATTTATTGTTTCTAGATATTTTGATAATGGCCATTCTGAATGATGTGAGGTGATACCTCATTGTAGTTTTGATTTGCTTTTCTCTAATAATTAGTGATGTTGAGCATCTTTTCATGTGCCTCTTGGCCATCTGTATGTCTTCCTTGGTGAAATGTTTATTTAGGTCTTCTGCCCATTTTTTAACTGAATTGTTTGTGTTTTTGATATTGAGCTCCATCAGCTGTTTGTATATATTGGAGATTAATCCTCTGTTTGTTGTTTCATTTGCAAATATTCTCTCCCATGCTGAGGGTTGTCTTTTTGTCATGTTTAAGGTTTCCTTTACTGTGCAAAAGCTTTTAAGTTTAATTAAGTCCCATTTGTTTATTTTTGTTTTTATTTCTGTTACTCTAGGAGGTGGGTTTAAAAAGATCTTGCTGGGATTTATGACAAAGGGTGTTCTGCCTATGTTTTCCTTTAAGAGTTTTATAATGTCCCATCTTACATTTAAGTCTTTAATCCATTTGGAGTTTATTTTTGTGTGTGGTATGAGGTAGTGTTCTAATTTCATTCTTTTACATGTAGCTGTCCAGTTTTCCCAGCACCATTTATTGAAGAGGCTGTCTTTTCTCCATTGTATGTTCTTGCCTCCTTTGTCATAAATTAGGTTCCCATATGTGCATGGGTTTATCTCTCGGCATTCTTTCCTGTACCATTGATCTATATTTCTGTTTTGGGGTCAGTACAATACTGTCTTGATTACTGTAGCTTTGTGGTATATTTTGAAGCTGGAGAGCCTGATTCCTCCAACTCCCTTTTTCTTTCTAAAGATTGCTTTGGCTATCTGAGGTCTTTTGTGTTTCCATATGAATTGTAAAAGATTTTGTTCTAATACTGTGAAGAATGCCATTGGTAGTTTGATAGGGATTGCACTAAATCTGTAGATTGCTTTGGGTAATATAGTCATTTTCACAATTTTGTGTCTTCCAATCCAAGAACATGGTAGATATTTCCATCTGTTGGTATCATTTTTAATTTCTTTCATCAGTGTCTTATAGTTTTCTGAGTACAAGTCTTTCACCTCCTTAGGCAGGTTTTTTGAGAAGATAAACAAAATTTATAAACCCTTAGCCATCCTTATCAATAAATAAAAAGGGAGAGGACACAAATCAGTAAAGTTAGAAGTGAAAAAGGAGAAATCATAACTGACACTGCAGAAATACAAAGAAGTATAAGAGACTACTACAAAAAACTATATGCCAATAAAATGGAAAACCATGAAGAAATGGACAAATTCTTGGAAAGGTACAATTTTCCAAGACTGGACCAGGAAGAATTAGAAAATATAAACAGACCTATCACAAGTAATGAAATTGAAACAGTAATTTAAAATCTTCCAACAAACAAAAGTCCAGGACCAGATGGCTTCACAGGCAAATTCTATCAAACATTTAGAAAATAGCTAACATCCATCCTTCTCAAATGCTTACAAAAATTTTCAGAGGGGGAAACTCCCAAATTCATTCTATGAAGCCACTATCACCCTGATACCAATAGCAGAAAGATATCACTAAAAAAGAAAATTATAGACCAATATCACTGATGAATATAGATGCAAAAATCCTGAACACAATACTAGCAAACAATCCAACAGCACATTAAAAGGATCATACACATTGATCAAGTGGGATTTATCCCAGAGATGCAAGGATTCTTCAATATATGCAAATCAATCATTGTGATATGCCACATTAACATATTAAGGAATAAAATCCATATGACCATCTCAATAGATACAGAAAAAGCTTTTGACAAAATTCAACCCCATTTATGACAAAAACTCTCCAGAAAATGGGCATATAGGGAAACTACCTCAACATAGTAAAGGCCATATATGACAAACCCACAGCAAGCATTATACTCAACCATGAAAATATGAAATCATTTCCACTAAATCAGGAACAAGACAAGAATGTCAAGTCTCACCACCCTTCTTCAACTTAGTTTTGGAAGTCCTAGCCACAGCAATCAGGGAAGAAAAAGAAATAAAAGGAATCCAAATTGGAAAAGATGAAGTAAAACTGTCATGTTTGCTGATGACATGATACTATATACAGAAAATCCTAAAGATGTCACCAGAAAACTTCTATAGCTAATCAATGGATTTGGTAAGGTTGTAGGATACAAAATTAATGCACAGAAATATCTGGCATTCCTATACACCACCAACAAAAAATCAGAAAGAGAAATTAAGGAAACACTCCCATTTACCATTGCAACAAAAAGAATAAAATACCTAGGAATAAACCTGCCTAAGTCTGCGAAAGACTTGTTAGTAAGTTTTAATTGTGAGTTTCCCTTTCTACTAGTTTCTTTCACATCTGTTTCTTTTATCATCTGAAATTTTATAATTGATTCACCTGAGTTAGCAGATACATTTTTCCCCCCCAGGGAAGAAGACAGGATGGAACTAAAGACAGTAACTGTTAGTCACCCGCAACTGAATACTAATTAATATATTAGGTTATTTTCTCCTAGAGTTTTCTGATTGCTGAGTAATGAGATACTGGTATTAAGACAGAGCATCATTTTAAGACTCAGGCCTATCTTGGGTGGAATATTGCAAGGAGTAACATGAAAATGCCTAAAAAGCCACAGAAAATAGAAAAGAGGAAGGTGAAAGGATATTTGCAGTAGTTAATGACTAGAACCCGTTTTATTCAAAGTAGTTTAATTATCTTGAAAACCTATTCTTGCTTTCCTCACATCTGAAGACCTCTGCCTATCGTCCCTTGCACCAGAAGGCCTCACCTGCCCTCACCCTGGGCACAGCCTCCTGCGGTCAGTCAGGGGAAGTTGTACTAGATCTAGGCTCTATTTATTTGGAACTTGACAACTAGACCTCAGAAAACTCAACAGGTTTCTACATTTTTCCAACTTTTGATGTTGCCCCAGGACTTGGGTACTGGACCTAAATAAGTGAAATTCTTCCACATTTGGAAGTATACTTTATTTTAATCTTGTACCTATGTAGTGTAATGGAATATTAAAATATTATTAATATTTTTAAATTTTTGTATTTTTAATTGCCTTGTATCAACTTCATGTTTACACCTGAACTTATATGCTCTTCAAATGTGGCCTGGAAAGTAACTTAAAATAAAGCATGTTAGAAATTTTATAACTTTAAGTTCACTTTTCCATGTTATGTTTCCTATTTATATCCACTCTATGTACAGTTATTTTTATTATTCCCATTTGATATTTTAAGAAACTGAAACTCAGAAAGATAAAAGTCTCTTGTTTCTTCAAGTAATATTTTTGTGGTAGCACTAAATTTTTAAAAAAATAATTTAATAAATATTTACTTAGTCCCCATTCTTTGCCTATCCATTATTCTAGTGAATAAGACAGGAACAAAAAATTAAAAAAAAAAAAAAAACTTGTTCTGATGTAGCTCATGAACTAGTGAAGGAAGACACATTTATATATAGGAGAATATTAAAAATTGTAATGCTATAAAATAAATTAAAAATGGTATAATATGATAAATAAGATCTCAGGAAGCTACGTTTGATGAGATAAGGAAAACAATCTATAATATTTAGGTAAGTTGTTCCATGAAAAGAGAGAGATGAAGAATATTTGGATAAACTGGTGGTGGCCAGGCATGGTTTTGTTGTCAGAAATTGGGTGTCTTGGCAGATCTGTTTTGGCCCCTGTGCAGGATGAGTTGGGCATCAGAAGTTAGGCACATATGCTCAGCACAAAGGCCAAGGGATTAGTTTATGATTATGAAACATTAAAATAAGGCAACTGCATAAGAGAGTAGAGGCTAAAAGTTCTCATCACAAGGAGAATGTTTTATTTTTTATTTTATCTGTATGAGAAGATGGATGTAAACTAAACCTATTGTGGTAATCACTTCACAATATATTGAATAAGTAAATGAAACCATCATGTTGTGCACCTTAAACTTCTGTGATGTATGTCAATCATTTCAGAAAAAAAAAAAAAAGACTGGGGGAAAAGGAAGGGAACTGAAGGGTTACAGAGTTCTCATGGCAGAAGCATATTCTTAAGGACAAAGCCGAGGGCCAGGAGAAAACTGCACTTTTAAGGCAAACCCCTTTTGTGTCTCATTTGCTGGCATTATAATAGACAGAGTAGACATTCACCAAATATTTGTTTACTAAAGTAAAGAAGTCAGTGCAGTGCTAACAATTTGAAAAAGTATGCCATTTTATGAGTCTCAGGAAATAGCGGATATGACATGGTAAAAATAATTGTACATAAGGGGGTTAAGAGGTAGAAACATGTCATGTAAAAGAGAAATGAAAATTACAAGGCTACAAGGGCTTCTTCTAATCACACTGACTACCATGCCAAAGACTGAAAGGCTACTTTGAGACACCAACAAATAATGGAGCCCAGGCTGAATGTTCTATTTCATCCTTGAGTCCAGATCATCTCAGAAATTTATCAAGTCTTAGCAATCAGTAGAAGGTGTTAATGACTTTCCCTGAAAATGTTTCATATTAAGGGTTGGACAGAGACTCTTGGGTATTAGAGCAAGTTACTAATATAAGGAAAAACATTGAGTATAGTGGAGGTAACTCACATAGATTGATACTCATACATGTCAGAAATGAAAAATTTTAAATTATTGTGCCATAGGCAAAAAAGATAGACTAATTGGACCTAAATAATCAAAGAAAATTAATATTTAAACCATAAGAAAAGCCAAACAAGCCAAAGAAGAAAGGTGTGTTTCTATGGTATGTTTCTATATTGCCTTTAACCATGTAAATCAAGAGATAGAAAGCAATAAGATATGATTTCTGAAACTCTAAGCTTTTAACTTGTTAAATAAAGATAAGAGTTTTATAGGCACATGAAGAAACACTACTTTTATTGGTGAAAAATTTACATACAGTATTATGAGTCATAAAACTCATTGCCTATCCATGTAACCACCACCTCAATTAAGATATAAAATATTGCAGTCACTCTGGCTAATTCTCCTGTGTAAATTTACATCAATACCCTCCCACTCCAAAGTAACCAAGATTCTGATTTGTAGCACTAGAGTTTAATTTTGCTTCTTCTTAATTCCATCTGAATGGAATTATACAATATATATTCTTCATATCTGGCTTCTTTCCCTCAACATATGTTGAGATTCATTGGTTATGCATGTCTTACTTGAAAAATCTATCTGCTGCAGTATAGAAGTCCATGTTTGATTATATCACTCTTGTTTATCCATTTTCTGCTTGGTGGACAATTTTTCATTGTGGAGCTGGACATTTACTGTGTGAAGCCTTAAGAATAAAGCTGCAAAGAATATTTCTGTCCTTTTATAGACATATGTTTTCACTTTTCTTGGGTAAACATCTTGGAGTGTAATTTCTTTGTCATAGAGTAGGTGTATGTTTAACTAAATATGAACTGTAAACTGTTCTTGCAAAGTTATTTTAAAACATTACATTCCTGAAGAAAGCAGTAGCAAAGATCAATGAAACTAAAATCTGGTTCTTTCAGAAGATAAGCAAAATTTGTAAACCTTTAGCCAGACTCATCAAGAAAAAAGAGAGAAGATTCAAATCAATAAAATTAGAAATGAAAAAGAAGTTACAACAGACACTACAGAAATACAAAGGATAGGATCATAATAGATTACTACAAGCAACTATATGACAAGAAAATGGAGAACCTAGAAGAAATGAGCAAATTCTTAGATAGGAACACTCTCCCAAGACTGAACCAGGAAGATGTAGAAAATATGAACAGACCAATCACAAGCACTGAAATTAAAACTGTGATCAAAAAACATCCAACAGGGCTTCCCTGGTGGTGCAGTGGTTGAGAGTCTGCCTGCCAGTGCTGGGGACACAGGCTCATGCCCTGTCCAGGAATATCCCACATGCTGTGGAGTGGCTGGGCCCATGAGCCATGGTGGCTGAGCCTGAACGTCTGGAGCCTGTGGCTGCTGAGCCTGCACATCCGGAGCCTGTGCTCCACAACAGGAGAGGCCACAACAGTGAGAGGCCCATGTACCACAAAAAAAAACAAACCAAAACAAAACAAAACAAAAAAACACCCAACAAACAAAAGTCCAGGATGAGATGGCTTCACAGGTGAATTCTATTAAACATTTAGCGAAGGGTTAACACCTACCCTTCTGAATCTCTCCCAAAAAATTGCAGAGGAAGGAACACTCCCAAGCTCATTCTATGAGGACAATATCACCTTGATATCAAAAGCAGACAAAGATATCACAAAAAAGAAAATTACAGGCCAATATCACTGATGAACGTAGATACAAAAATTCTCAACAAAATACCAGCAAAGTGAATCCAACAACACATTAAAAGGATCATACACCCTGATTAAGTGAGATTTATTCCATGGATTCAAGGATATTTCAATATATGTAAGTCAATCGATGTGATACACCACATTAACAAACTGAAGGATAAAAGCCATATGATCATCTCAATAGATGCAGCAAAAGCTTTTGACAAAGTTCAATACCAATTTATGATAAAAGCTCTCCAGAAAGTGGGTTTAGTGGGGACCTACCTCAACATAATAAAGAGCACATACAAAAAACCTAGAGCTAACATCATGCTCAATGGTGAAAAGCTGAAAGCATTTCTTCTAAGATCAGGAACAAGACAAGGACATCCACTTTTGCCACTTTTATTCAACATAGTTTTGGAAGCCCTAGCCATGGCTATCAAAGAAGAAAAATAAATAAAAGGAATTCAAATTGTAAAAGAGGGAGTAAAATTGTCACTATTTGCAGATGACATGTTACTATAAGTAGAAAATCCTAAAATGCTACCAGAAAACTACTAGAGCTCATCAATGAATTTGGTAAAGTTGTAGGATACAAAATTAATACACAGAAATCTCTAGCATACTTATACACTAACAATGAAAGATCAGAAAGAAAGATTAAGGAAACAATGCTATTTATCATGGAATCATAAAGAGTAAAATACCTAGGAATAAACCTACCTAAGGAAGCAAAAACCTATACTCAGAAAACTATAAGATACTGATGAAGGATATCGAAGATGGCACAAACAGATGGAGAAATATACCATGTTCTTGGATTGGAAGAATCAGTATTGTGAAAATGACTATACTACCCAAAACAATCTACAGAATCAATGCAATCCCTATCAAATTACCAATGGTATTTTTCACAGAATTAGAACAAAAAATCTTAAAATTTTTATGCAGACACCAAGACCCCAAATAGCCAAAGCAACCTTGAGAAAGAAAAACAGAGCTGGAGGAATCTGGCTTCTTGTCTTCAGACTATACTACAAAACTACAGTCATCAAAACAGTATGTTACACACAGAAACAGAAATATAGATCAATGGAAGAGGATAAAAAGTCCAGAAATAAACCTTTGCACTTTTGGTCAGCTAATCTATGACAAAGAAGGCAAGAATATACAATGAAGAAAAGACAGTCTCTTCAATAAGTGGTGCTAGGAAAACTGGACAGCTATATGTAAAATAATGAAATTAGAACACACCCTAACACCATACACAAAAATAAATTGAAAATGGATTTAAAACCTAAAGTTAAGTCCAGATACTATAAAACTTTTAAAGGAAAACATAGGGAGAACACTCTGGCATAAATCACAGTACAATCTTTTTTGATCCACCTCCTTAGAGTAATGAAAATTTTAAAAATAATAAACAAGTGAGACCTAATTAAGCTTAGAACTTCTGTACCACAAGGGAAACCATAAATTAAAAAAAAGAAAACCTTCAAAATGGGAGAAAATATTTGCAAACAAAGTGACCGACAAGGTATTAATCTCCAAAATAATCAAAGCGTTCATGTAGCTCAATATAAAAAAAAAAAAAAAGAAAAACAGAAATAGAAAATGGATGGAAGATCTAAATAGACCTTTCTCCAAAGAAGACATACAGATGGCCAAGAAACACATAAAAAGGTGCTCAACATCACTAATTATTAAAGAAATGCAAATCAAAACTACAATGAGGTATCACCTCACACAGGTCAGAGTGGTCATCATCAAAAAACTTACAAACAATAAATGCTGGAAAGGGTGTGGAAAAAGGGTGCTGGAAAGGGTTTATTTTTATTTTTATTTTTTTTAAATCCAGAGTTTCTAATCATGCTGAATCCAAGGTAGAAATAAAGGAGGACTCCATGGTGAGACAAGATTTTTCTTTTTGACCAGCAAAGGAAAATGAGGACAAAACAATTAAGTGGAGACTTTGATTTCCAGTTCACTCTGGGGATGGTGACTTGTGGAGATGTCCCCACATAAGGTCTTCCTGCAAGGGGACTCCCCATTTTATGAAAGACCTGTGAGCAGGAAGAGTTGGTGGGAATTCAGTGTGCAAATACACATGCCTTTGAAGGAAGGCAAGGTCAAGGCTTCCTAGTGAATCTTTACCCTGTGGACTGGTCCATTTGGAAAGCCTGTGTACCTAAGGGTTTGCTGAAAGGAGGGCAGAGACAGAGACAACTCGCTGCTGGGCACCAGGCACCTGCACACAGCTGTGATTGGACGTGTGCACAAAATCTGTGTTTTGTGGATTCTATAGAATGAGCCAATGGTGGGCTGGCATCTACGGTGTAAATATACACATCACCTTTTCTTTTTCCCCTCGCAAAAGATAAGTGAACATGACCTCCTCCCACTGCTTCAGTGAATAAGGACTGAGGTCAGCAGGGAAAGCAATGGTTTGGTTCTTTCTGGATCAAAATGTCTCCAAATAAAAGCTGGCTTCTAAACAATTCAGAGTGGTGCAGCCAGAGGGCGGTGCGGGGAGGTGCTGGACTGGCTACAGTGGAGACTGAGGAAGGAGGGAACACTTTTGGTGGGGGTGCGAACTGGTACAGCCACTATGGAGAGCAGTAGGGAAGTTCCTTAAAAAACTGAAAATAGAGCTACCATATGATCTAGCAATCCCAATCCTGGGCATATATCTGGAGAAAACCATAATTCAAAAAGATACATTCACCACAATGTACATTACAGCACTATTTACAATAGCCAGGACATGGAAGTAACCTAAATGTCTATCAACAGAGGAATGGATAAAGAAGATGTGGTACATATACACAATGAATATTACTTAGTCATAAAAAAGAACAAAGTAATGTCATTTGCAGCCACATGGATGGACTTAGAGATTCTCATACTGAGTGAAGTAAGTCAGACAGAGAAAGAGAAATATCATATAATACAGTTTATATGTAGAATCTTAAAAAAAAGGCTACAAATGAACTTAACTACAAAACAGAAATAGAGTTACAGATGTAGAAAATAAACTTATGGTTACTGGGGTGTAAGGAGGATGGAGAGATAAATTGGAAGATTGGTATTGACACATACACAGCACTATATGTAAAATAAATAACTAATAAGGACCTTTTGTATAGCACAGGGAACTCTACTCAATACCCTGTAATAGCCTATATAGGAAAAGAATCTAAAAAAGAGTGGGTATATATGTTTGTATAACAGATTCAATTTGCTGTACACCTGAAAATAACAAAACATTGTAAATCAATTACGCCCCGATAAAATTTAATTTTTTTTTCTTTTCAATAGGAATAGATCCACATTCTGCTCATCAGCATTCAGCATCATCAGTGTTTGCAAATTTTAAACTTTCTATTATGAGTGTATGGTCCTCTCACTGTTTTTTTTGACTTACATTTCTCTGGTGACTGGTGATGTTGTACAATTTTCATATGCTTATTGGCCTTTTGCATATCTTCGTTGCAAAAGGAATGAAGTGCATGTTCAAGTCTTTTGTCCTTTTTTATTGTATTATTTGTCATCTTATTATTTTGTTGGCAGAGTTATTTATACATTTTAGATAAAAATATGTGTATTGTGATTATTTTCTAATTAGTTGGTGATGATATTTCACTTACTTAATGAGGTCTTTAGATGTACATAAGTTTTTATTCTAATAAAGTGTTTTTGCATCCTGTCTAATAAAATTTTGGCTAACCAGAGGTCATATTTCTTCTAAAACATTATTCTTTTATATTATTTTAATTATCTGTGTACATACATTGGTCTGTATATTATACAGACCAGTTTATTGCATACTATTATATATTATTATATAGTATTATTTTATATGATATATTATAATAATTATTTTATATTATAAAGCCTAATTTACATGGTAAATTTTTATTTATCTGCCTTCTGGATATTAATTTTAAAAATATAATATTTTGCCTACATATTTACCATTTCTAATGCTCTTCATTTCTTCTTATAGATGTGAATCTTCACTGAATGTCATTTCCCTTGACTAAAGAATTCCTTTAGTTTTCCTTGTATTGCTGGTCTATTGGCAACAGTTCCATTTTTTTTTCTGTTTTAATCTGAAAAGGTCTTTTAAGCTCTTGAATTACCATATTTTTAATAGAATTTCTATTTCTCAGTTTAGATTTCCCATCTTCATTTATTTGTGTTATGTTTCCTTTCACTTTGTAAACATATTTATGATATGTGGTTTGGAGTCTTTGCTTCTAATATTCAACATTATTGGAGTTCTTTCTACTGATTATTATTTGGCTTCATAATAAGTCACCCTTATGTCTTTATATACATGTCTAATACATTTTTGTTGAAAATTGGACAATGTAGCTAATACATTACAGGCATACCTCAGAAATTTTGTGGGTTCAGTTCCAGATCACCACAGTAAAGCAAATATCACAGTAAAGTGAGTCATATGAATTTTTTGGTTTCCCAGTACATATAAATGTTATGTTTATATTATAATGTAATTTATTAAGTGTGCAATAGCATTACATCTAAAAGAGCAATATATGTACATTAATTTAAAAATATTTTATTGCTAAAAAGTGCAACTATCATTTGAGGCTTCAGTGAGTCATAGTCTTTTTGCTGCCAGAGGGTCTTGCCTCAGTGTTGATGCTGCCGACTGATCAAGGTAGTGGTTGCTCAAAGATGGGGTGGCTGTGGCAACTTCTTATAATAAGACATCAATGCAATTTGTCACATTCATTGACTTTTTCTTTCACAAACGATCTCTCTGTAGCATTTAATGCAGTTTGATAGAATTTTAACCACAGCAGAATTCATTCAAAATTGGAGTCAAATCTCTCAAACCCTGATGATACTTCTTTTTACTTTAGTTTATTTTGCGGTATGCAAGCCTCTCACTGTTGTGGCCTCTCCTGTTGTGGAGCACAGGCTCCGGACACGCAGGCTCAGCGGCCATGGCTCACGGGCCCAGCTGCTCAGCGGCATGTGGGATATTCCCAAACCAAGGCACGAGCCCATGTCCCCTGCATCGGCAGGTGGACTGTCAAGCATTGCACCACCAGGGAAGCCCCAACCCTGATGATGCTTTTTCAACTAAGTTTATGTAACATTCTAAATCCTTTGTTGTCATTTCAACAATGTTCACAGAATATTCACCAAGAATAGATTCCATCTCAAGGAACCACTTTCTTTACTCCTTCATAAGAAGTCACACCTCATTAACTAAAAGTTTTTTGTAAGATTACAGCAGTTCAGTTTTGTCTTCAGGCTCCACTTCCAATTATATTTCTCTTGCTATTTCCACCATATGTGCAGTTATTCCTCCATTGAAGTCTTGAACCCCTCAAAGTCATCTACAAGGGTTGGAGTCAACTTCTTCCAAACTCCTGCTAAAGTTGATATTTTACCTCTTTCCATAAATAACCAATGTTCTTAATAGCATCTAGAATATTGAACTCTTTCCAGAAATCTTTCAATTTACTTTCCACAGATCCATCAGAGGAATTACAATCTATGACAGCTATACCCTTATTAAATGTATTTCTTAAAGCATAAGACTTGAAAGTTGACATTACTTCTTGGTCCATGGGCTGCAGAATGTATGTTGTGTTACTAGGCATGAAAACAACATTATTCTTGTTGTACATCCTCATCAAAACTCTTGAGTGACCAGGCACATTGTCAGTGAGCACTAACATTTTGAAAGGAATCTTTTTTTTTTCCTTTTTCTTTCTTTCTTTTTTTTTTCTGAGTAGTAAGTGTCAACAATGGGCTTAAACTATTCAGTAAACCATGTTGCAAACAGATGTGCCATCATTCAGGCTTTGTTGTTCCATTTATAGGGCACAGGCAGAGGAGATTTAGTATAATTCTTGAGGGTCCTAGGATTTTTAGAACAATAAATGAGCATTGGTTTCAACTTCAAGTTAACAGCTGCATTAACCCCTAACGAGAGTCAACCTGTCTTTTGAGGCTTTGAAACCAGGTATTGACCCATCCTCTCTAGCTATGAATGTCCTTGATGGCATCATCTTCCAATAGAAGGATGTTTATTTTACACTGAAAATATTCTGTTTAATGTAGCCACCTTCATTAATGATCTCAGCTAGATCTTCTGAATAACTTGCTACAGATTCTACATCAGTACTTGTTGCTACACATTGCACTTTGATGTTGTAGAGATGGCTTCTTTCCTTAAACCTCATGAACCAACTTCTGCTAGGTTTAAACTTTTCTTCTGCAGCTTCCTCACTCCTGTGAGCCTTCATAGAATTAAAGAGATTTAGGGCCTTGCTCTGCATTAGGCTTTGGCATAAGTGAATGTTGAGGTTGGTTTGATCTTCTATCCGGACCACTAAATCTTTCTCCATATGAGCAATAACGCTTTCACTTTCTTATCTATGTATTCACAGAACTGCACTTTAAATTTCCTTCAAATTTTTTTTCCTTTCCCAACTCAGCTACTGTACCAAGAGGCCTAGCTTTCAGTCTATGTCAGCTTTTGATATGCCTTCCTCACTAAGCTTAATCCTTTCTAGACATTGATTTAATGTCAGAGATGTGTGAGTCTTCCTTTCAAACACACACAATGTTTATGAATCAGGTTCACTGTCTATATGGACAAGTTTGTGGTGCCCCAAAACAATTATAGTAGTAACATTAAAGATCACTGATCACAGATCACCAAAGGAATTATGAAATATTGTGAGAATTATCAAAATGTGACACAGAGATATGAAGTGAGAAAATGTTGGAAAAATGGCTCCAATAGACTTGCTTGACACAGTGTTGCCACAAACCTTCAATTTGTAAAAACACAATATCTGTGAATCACAATAAACTGAAGCACAATAAAATGAGGTAGGCCTGTGTAGTGGTTCTTCATTCTGTTGTATTCTGTAGATTTTTGGTTTTGTAATAGCAGAGAGTCAACATACCTGGTTCAAACTGAAAGCTATCTTTCCCTTGATATGCAGCTGCTAATAATTTTGTTCTTTTCTTGTGCTTTTTAATCTTGGCTCCCTGTGGATCTTCTCTGTGCCAAGGATTTGAGCAGAGATGGATACATGCTTTCTGTCGTTTCCTTGCTTCTGGGTGTTCCTCCTAATTTTCCAGTTGCTTTGCCACCTATGGGCTTTGTACTCTCATGTCAATCTTTCTGCAGCCTGTACTGAGCATGGTTATTTTGTTAGGTGTTTACAGTCTCCAAACTGCTATCTCAATGAGGTTGTAATTAATATTTAATTTTCTTTCACCCAGTGCCAATGTATGTTCAAATACTGTGTTTTATTCCATTGATTTAAGATTGATTATTCCATTTTGCTAAGTTTTACCCTTTTGAAAGTGCTAATATTAGGCAAAGATTTCACATCCATATCCATGTAAAGTACTAGCTCAAGATATCTCAATTCACACAAAGACTTGAATTTTGTTATTGTTGCTTTTAAATAAGTTTTAATTCTTAGCCTATGCCTATATTGTATATTTACATAAAGAAACAAATTTTTTTTCTGAAAATCTCAAATACCTTATAGAAATCTACTTTATGCTCTACTTTCTATCACTCCTCATTAGCAAGAAGTAACCTATAATATATTTAAGCTTATTTTATGTCAAGTGTTTTTTAAGCCTGCATCTAGTATAGTAGGCTCACTCTAATTTGTAATTTCCTATAACCTGTGAAACTGGTGGATTCACTTGCTAATTAATGAGTTACTCTTAGCTAATCATGCTATCTTGAAACCTCATGCAATCTGGTATATTTTATTGATCATGTGAAGAACAAGTCCTGCTGATAGAAAAATTATTTTTCATTAGCCTATCCATGTTATGAAGATGTTTTATCTCTCTTTCACAAGAGCCATAAGGAGCAGCCTTGTAATCAGTATAAACTTTCTTCATTTCTAATCTACAACTTAAACATGATGGCTTATTGAATGTGAATGCAAACTTAATGAGGTAATTATTGCTAAAATTTATAGGATTCTTACAACCATGTGGAAAAGTTACAGAGATAAATTTTATATCCCCATATAAAGTAAGCATCATCAGCGTATCCCTTGACAAATATTAATGAAATCAAAATACTGCCACAAATTTTATGACATGTAAGGTATATTAGTAAACTACATTTTGAAAAGGAAAAAAAAGTGTAGAAGTGACACACTGGTCATATGTATTTGCATAATTCTCATTAGAACACCAGCTACCTTGAGTTAAAATGCCCTCCCTCACCAAGAAAAATTATTCCCACCAGAAATTATGAGGGTTACTTTAGGGTGAACCCTAAATCAAATATGACTGATGTAAGACACACACACAGAGGAGAAGGCCATTTGAGATGGAGGCAGAGATTGAAGTAATGCATCTACAAGCCCAGGAATGCCAAGGATTGTCAACAACTAGCAGAAGACTGAAGAGGCTGGGAAGAATATTTAACTAGAGCCATGGGAGGAAGCATTACCTTGCCAATAACTTTATTTCAGACTTCTATATTATATAACTGTGGACAGTATAAATTTCTGTTGTTGTAAGCCACTTAGGTTGCTATAACTGGTTACAGCAGTCCTCAGAAACTAATAACATATTTTGGTCCCAATTTAAGATGGCAGAAGAGTAGGTGGATGTGGAGTTCATCTCTCTTCATGGATGCATCAGGAATATATCTATAGGTGCAATAATTCTCACAGAACACTGACTGAAAACTAGCAGAAGACCTTGGACACTGGAAAGGACTATAAAGATCCCTGCATAACTGGGTAGGATGGAATAAAAGAAGGGAGATGGAGGAGGAGAGGAAGTGAGATGGGACCTGCACCCTGGGGCAGGGGGCTGAAGCAGATGAGATATTCCTGAATTTGGGGAAGCCCTCTCTCTGACTGGGAAATTGATTGGGATAGAGGGGAAGCATTTGAGGCTGTTGGAAGAGGGTGAAGTGGCTGATCGGTGACAGATGGGACAGAGTGATAAATACACAGGCAGTCTGTACCACGGCCCTATGTGTCCTGGACTGGGGACATGTGTTCACATGTGTGCAAGGGGGCTGGGAGTTGGTGCATGGGGATTAGAGAACAGGCCTAGAGTGAGAAATACTGTTGGCTGTGGTGAGATGGACTGAAGGGACAGGAGGGAGGAAATCCACAGCAGGGATGCCCACAGAGGAAGACTAGACTGCCATGGAAGCAGGGCAGTATTGCTGAGTCACACACAGGGGAAGGAGCCACTACTGTAACCTCTCTCTCCCCACATGCCAGTGCCTGCCGATGACAATAAAAGAAGCCTGCTCAGGGCTGGATTTGCCCACCAGCTGCCAAGCAATAATAATAACAACAACAAAAAAAAACCTCTCAAGGTTGACCCTTACATGCCTGCTGCCAGGTACCAGAAAAAGCCAGGCCAGGGCTGGCCTTCACGTGCCTTATCCCAGATGCCAGAAAAGGCCCTCACTAGGGCTATTTGCACCCATGGACACTGTCTTCCCTACACATTTGGTGCCACTGGGGCTCCCATTATCCAAGTAGTCATACTACCTCTACACCCAGTCCTCACAGGGGTAGACACAAGAGCTCCAAAGCAGCCTCAGAACCAGACTCCTGTGGGTGGACCACCTGTAGAGGTGGGAGTAAATCTAAAGCTGAACCCCAGGGATGGGGTGACTAAGGAAGAAGATCAAAAATCTTTCCATCAGCTGTACAAGCTGCAAATTAAATCCCCACAATCAGCAAGGTAGACCCTGCATCTATGGAATATCTGAATAGACAATGAGTGTTCCCACAAATGAAAACGGTCTAGCTCTGGCAGTTGTGGACTTTGGGGGGAAGCACAGGTAGGAAATGAGCCTGATCAGAGCCTGAGTGGTCTCCACAGGGTCCAAAGAAGGTCCAGAGACCAGCCCAGAGGCAGAGGAGAGCCTCTTAGGGATGCGGAGGTGGGCTGTGTCTCATGGAATGTGCAAGGACACTTACAGTGGAGATCCCAGGGAAACATAATTATTACTATTAATTTTATTATGTTTTGATTCATTCTGTTGTAGATTCTGGTGTTGGTTTCTTTTTTTTTTTTTTTGCTTCCTTTTTCTTTGTTTGTTTTTATTTTAAGTCTCTTGGGATCTCCATGTGCCATAACGTATTTTTTATTTTTTTAAATACATTTCCATTTTTACTTTGCTTTTCTGTGGTTCTGTGTTCTTTTCCCTTATTTTTTACTTCTTTTTTTCCTTAATATATTTTCATTTCTTTTTTTTTTTTTTTGTATTTCCATTTCTACTTTGCTTTTCTGTTGTCCTGTGTTTTACCCTATTTTCTTTTATTATCATTTTTTATTGGTTTGTTCTGTTTCCTTGCTTTATTCTTCAGTTGGCCCACTGCTTTGGTTTTGTTTTTAGGTTATGTATTTCTGTTAGCTTTAATCCTAATTGTTTGATTTAGTTTTTGAGTCCTTCTATTTGTCTGGTTGTTCTCTTGCTTTTTATTTTATTTGGCTCTGCTTTGGTTTCTTTTACGTGTGTGTTTCCTTGTCTCTGTTTTTGTTTCATTTATTTTGTTTTTACCATTTTTCTGGGGTTTTGTTTACCTATTTTAAAAATATATTTTCTATTTTTATCTTTCTGTTTCTATGTTGTGTTTCTGTTGTTATGTCTTCTTTCCCCTTTCTCTTATTCTTTTCTTTTTTTAATCATTTTTGTCAGCTTGTTGTTTCTTTGCTTCATTCTTCAGTTGGCATTCTGTTTTGGTTTTGTTTTTAGGTTTTGTGTTTTGGTCAGCTTTCTTCTTAACTGTTTGATTTAATTCTTGGGTTCTTTTGTTTGTCTGGTTGTTCCCTTGATTTTTGATTTATTTGGTTCTGTTTTTTTCTTTTGGGTGCGTGCATGTTTCCTTGTTCCTGTTTCCATTTGTTTGATTTTAGTTTTCACAATTTGTCTGGGCTTTTGTCTGTTTTTTTTTCTTTTAATCACCTTTATTCCTGGGATGAGCAACTAGTGGGGTCTTCGTCCCTCGACCAGAAGTCAGACCCGAGGGCCTGTTGTGGGAGCACAGAGTCCAGGATGCTGAAGCACTAGAGATTTCCCAGCCCCAGGGAAGATTAACTGCCAAGAGCTCTCACAGAGACCTCTATCTGAATCCAAGGTCCAGCTCCACCCAACTGCCAGCAGCTCACAGCACTGGATGCCTCACACCAAACAACAAACAAGACAGGAACACAAACCCACCCATCAGCACACAGGCTACCTAAAGTCATATTGAGCTCACAGACACCCCAAAACACACCACCTGACATGGCCCTGCTCATCAGAGGGAAAAGACTCAGTACCATCCACCAGAACGTTGGCACCAGTCCCTGCCATCAGGAAGCCTACACAAGACACTAGACCAACCACACCACCAGGGGCAGAGAATACAAGCAAGAGGAACTATAGCCCTGCAGCCTAGGGAAAGGAGAACATGAATACTGTTAATTAGACAAAATGAGAAGACAGAGAATTATCTTACATGCAAATTAGCAAGATAAAAAACCCAAAAGATCAAATAAATGAAGAAGAAATAGACAAACTACCTGAGAAATGATTCAGAGTAATGATAGTAAAGATGATCCAAACTCTTGGAAATAGAATAAATACAAGAAACATTTAACAAGGACCCAGAAGAACTAAAGAGCAAACAAACAGTAATGAAAAACACCATAAATGAAATTAAAAATACTCTAGAAGGAATCAATAGCAGAATAAAAATGGCAGAAGAATGGGTAAGTGAGCTGCAAGATAGAATGCTGGAAATAACTGCTGCAGAGCAGAATAAAGAATGAAAAGAATGCAGGACAGTCTCAAAGACCTATAGGAAAACATTAAGCACACCAACATTCGAATTATAGACGTCCCAGAAGAAGAAGAAAAAAAGAAAGGGTCTGAGAAAATATTTGAAGAGATTATAGTTGAAAATTTCCCCAATATGGGAAAAGAAATAGTCAATCAAGTCCAGGATGGGTAGAGAGTCCCAAACACAATAAACTCAGAAGAAACATGCTGAGAAATATATTAATCAAACTAACAAAAATTAAACACAAAGAAAAAAATATTAAAAACACCAAGGGAAAAACAACAAATAATATACAAGGGAATCCCCAGAAGGTTAACAGCTTATCATTCACAGAAATTCTACAAGCCAGAAAGGAGTGGCAAGATATATTAAAAGTGATGAAAGGGAAAAACCTACAACAAAGATTAGTCTACCCATCTAGGATCTCAATGAGATTTGACAGAGAAATCAAAAGCTTTACAGACAAGGAAATGTTAAAAGAATTCAGCAACACCAAACCAGCTTTACAACAAATGCTAAAGAAACTTCTCTAGGCAGATAACACAAGAGTAGGAAAAGACTTACAAAGAAAAACCAAAATAATTAGGAAAATGGAAATAGGGACATACATATCAATAACTACCTTAAATGTAAATGGATTAGATACCTCAACCAAAAGACACAGACTGGCTGAACGGACCCAAAACCAGACCCATATATATGGTGTCTACAAGAGACCCACTTCAGACCTAGGGACACATACAGACTGAAAGTGAGGGGATGGAAAAAGATATTCCATGCAAATGGAAATCAAAAGAAAGCTGGAGTAGCAATACTCACATCAGATGAAATAGATTTTAAAATAAAGACTATTATTAGAGACAAGGAAGGACAATATATAATGATAAAGGGATCAATCCAAGAAGATATAACAATTGTAAATATCTATGCACCCAACATAGGAGCACCTCAATACATAAGGCAAATGCTAAAAGCCATAAAGGGGGAAATCAACTGTAACACAATAATAGTAGGTGCCTTTAACACTCCACTTACACCAATGGAAGATCATCCAAACTGAAAATAAATAAGGAAGCAGAAGCTTTAAATGACAAATTAAACCAGATTAGTTAATTGATATTTATAGGACATTTCATCCAAAAACAACAGAATACACTTTCTTCTCAAGTGCACACAGAACATTCTCCAGGATATGTCACATCTTGGATCACAAATCAAGCCTCAGTAAAGTTAAGGAAATTGAATCAAGCATCTTTACTGACCACAGTGCTATGAGACTAGATATCAATTACAGGGGAAAAAATGTAAAAAATGCAAACACATGGAGGCTAAAAGATACACTACTGAATAATCAAGAGATCACTGAAGAAATCAAAGAGGAAGTTAAAAAGAAAAACCTAGAAACAAATGACAATGGAAACATGATGACCCAAAACCTATAGAATGAAGCAAAAGCAGTTCTAAGAGGGAAGTTTTAGCAATACAATCCTACCTCAAGAAACAAGAAAAATTTCAAATAAACAACCTAACCTTACAGCTAAAGCAATTAGAGAAAGAAAAACAAACAAAACCCCCCAAAGATAACAGAAGGAAAGAAATCATAAAGATCAGATCCAAAATAAATGAAAAAGAATTGAAGGAACCAGTAGGAAAGATCAATAAAACTAAAAGCTAGTTATTTGAGAAGATAAACAAATTGATAAACCGTTAAACATACTCATCAGCAAAAAAAGGGAGAAGACTCAAATCAACAGAATTAAAAATGAAAGAGGGGAAGTAACATCTGACACCACAAAAATACAGAGGATCATGAGAGACTACTACAAGCAACTATATGCCAATAAAATGGATAACGTGGAAGAAATGGCTGAATTCTTAGAAATGTACAACCTCCAAGACTGAACCAGGAAGAAATAGAAAATATGAACAGACAAATTACAAGCACTGAAATTGAAACTGTGATTAAAAATCTTCCAAAAAATAGAAGCCCAGGACCAGATGGCTTCACATGAATTCTATCACACATTGAGAGAAGAGCTAACACCTATCCTTCTCAAACTCTTCCAAAATATAGCAGAGGAAGGAAAACTCACAAACTCATTCTACGAGGACACCATCATCCTGACACCAAAACCAGACAAAGATGTCACAAAAAAAGAAAACTACAGGCCAATATCACTGATGAACATAGATGCAAAAATCCACAACAAAATACTAACAAACAGAATCTGACAGCACATTAAAAGGGTCATACACCATGATCAAGTGGGGTTTATTCTGGGAATGCAAGGATTCTTCAATATATTCTTCAATATATGCAAATCAAACAATGTGATGCAACAATGCAACAATGCAAATCAAACAAATACTGTATGCTAATGTACATATATGGAATCTAAAAAAGTGGTACTGATGAACCTAATGACAGGGCAGGAATAAAGACACAGATGTAGAGAACAGACTTGAGGACACAGTGGGGGAAGCAGAAGCTGGGACGAAGTGAGATAATAGAATTGACATATATACACTACCAAATGTAAAATGGATGGCTAGTGGGAAGCTGTTGTATAGCACAGGGAGATCAGCTCGATGCTTTGTCACCACTTATAGGAGCAGGATAGGGAGGGTGGGAGGGAGATGCAAGAGGGAGGGTTTATGGGGATACATGTATACATATAGCCAATTCACTTTGTTTTTTGTATTGCAGAAACTGACACAACATTTTAAAGCAATTATACTCCAATAAATATATAAAAATATATATATATATATTGGTCTCAAGTACAATGCTTTAGGTAGTTCTAGCCAGAACTTATCCATGGTAAGACAGAAGGCTTTAAAATGTAAATCTCAGGCTTCCCTGGTGGTGCAGTGGTTGAGAGTCCGCCTGCCGATGCAGGGGACACGGGTTCGTGTCCCGGTCCTGGAAGATCCCACATGCCGCGGAGCGGCTAGGCCCATGAGCCATGGTGACTGAGCCTGCGCATCCGCAGCCTGTGCTCTGCAACGGGAGAGGCCACAGCAGTGAGAGGCCCGTGTACCGCAAAAAAAAAAAAAGTAAAAAACAATGTAAATCTCTTGCTTTGTGATGCCCATATTACAGTAATCAAAGTGCATTTCCTATGGTTGTTCACACCCAAACCAGTGTTTTGGATCCAAGACAATTTATTCATGCTTGGTATGAACCACCTTCCCAACTTTATCCCAATTTACTTAATTGGCATAAATTTCTACTTACTATATGTCCATTTTTCATCCCCACCCACCAAATCAGTGGTTCTCAAACTAAAAGTAGTAAACAAATCACATGAGTATAATTTTGTTTCAATAAAGATCCAGGGCCCCCCTGCAAACCTATTGAAACAGAATTCCTGAGTATAGGATCCCAGAATCTGAGATTCTGTTGTAGATGTTCTTTATATTCCAATTTGAGAAAAATTAATTTGGACCTGTGTTTCTCAAGATTTAATGTATTTATTAATAACCTAAGTATTACAATAAAATATTGGTTCTAATTTAGTATAATTGGGCCTGAGAGTATGTATTTTTAAAAAGATACTAGGGATAGTCAAGGCTGCAGGTGTGTGGAATACTCTGTGAGTAGCAAGGCCTTAGAAACACTGCCCAGTTCACAGCAGAGCTTAATAACTTGGTGTTAATTGAAAGAGCACCCATATGTCTGTGCCTACACTAGCCTTAAGCTGTCTACCACCTTCTACACTGCAATTTAAATCTCTTGTGCATACTAAATTCTCTTAACTCTTTCCTCCATAAAAGAAAGGATCCTATTTATATTTGTATTTTACCCAAAGCACCTAGCATAATATCAGAGAAATAGAATAATTTATTCTAAATGAATGTATAAACCAAAGAATATCTAACAAACTGATGGGGGTCAGGGCAAGCTACCCCCAAATGCACCACGTTGGCACATGTTTATTTTGAATTAAAGTTACTTTAGAAGCAACTGGTGTAAGAAGGATACCCTCACCCTCCTTTGTCCTCCTGAAAGGACATAAATCTCCCATGTGAATGGTGTGCCCTTCCTGCACCAGGAGATAGAGAGACATCCTTATCACCAGAGATAAGAAATTCAGCAAGGAAAAGACTGTATGTAAACAAAGCTTATTACTTCTTTATTAACTTACTACTGCCCTAAGCCCAAACATCTTTGTTTTGTCAGTTCTTCAGAAATTTATTATTTTTTTGTCTAAAAGGTGTGAAAGCTACCTGACTTGGTCACTTCCTTGAATACCATATTTCTATGATCTCCTGTATCTATTAATTAAATTTATTTCTCCTGTTGATCTGTTTTATGTCAATTTAATTATTAGACCAGCCAAAGAACCTAGAGGAGGAGAAAATAAAAGTTTTCCTCTCCTACACCACAAATTAACAAACCAAAAAGAACAGACTAAACTCGTATGGGTCCTTTGAGACCATATTCCTAAATGGTAACTAACAATTACATATTGCACTTATCAGATGAGATGGGGGCTTTTCAACTATTTCTAAGAACAAAGATCATTTAGGAGCACTGGATAAATTAAATATCTGATAACCTTTATGTTTTCAATTACCCCCCCAACCACCATCTCTCATCATGATAACTCATAGGTTTGATATATTTTTGAGTTGAAAGGATCAACCAAAGACTAACATTTTTATTTTTAAAAATGGGAAAGTTGAGTCTCACAAAGGTTGCATTACTTGCCCAAGATTCAACAGCGAGTTAGTAAGACAAATATTATTAACAATCCCGATATACTCAATTGATGTCTGATGTCTAAAAGTAAGACAGAAAATCTGTTAACTCAGAACTGTGTAGCAAGTTCCCAGATAATCCTCTTTTATAGTAAATACCAGTCAAAATCAATAGGCTCATTACTCTGTAAACATTGCTATAGTGGTTTATGGGCGATGGTATCTATTAAGGGAAAATGTATAAGGAAATACAAATGATTTTAGATTAAGTAGAGCCCAGAAATTCCAGACATAGTGTTGTGAAGTTTTTTAGATATTTTTTGATTTTTAGTTGTGAAGGCTTTATAGTTACTGCATAATTTTGGAAGATTTCCTGTTCCTGATTGGGATTACAACCTGATGTGCATTAGAGCACCATGGAATCTTCTTAAACTGAAATGGATATGGGAGACTGGAAGGAAGATGAGTTTTGGAGTCAGACAGGACTGGTGTCTAAACCTTAGTTCCTCAATTACCAGCCATATTCAAGTCAAAATATTATGATTAAAATGTAATAATTTCAATATATACATATATCAATATTTTAAAGAACAGGATATTTCTGCACTGAGTTTTCAGTTAAGGCAATTTTAATTATCCCTCTATGCAATCTTGCCCTAATAATTTAGCTACTTTCATTCTCTACTGCTGAAAAAACCCTATATTTTTGGTAGCCCATGACAAGATGATGGGCTTATTTTTTTCATCCATCTGTGGTCCTGTTCCTTTTCCTTATTTTCATATTTAGGGTATTTCTTCCTTGTGTAGTTAAACTCTCTCCTTGTTACATTTTAACTTTTAAAATTAAAGTCCCTCTGATCCAAAAAAATCAACTCCATCCCCCTCTCCACCTCCATCACTTTTCAGTAAGATGACCACTACTGTCACCTTTTCCAAACATGTCATATTGCCCTTCTCTAGCTACAATAACACCATCAGACCCTTATTGATTTCCACATCCAGATTTTACAAAGAAAATTTTGGTGATGACTCTCCCTACTGATAACCACTCTTTTCCTCCTCAACCAACTTTCATCTAACTGCAATAAAAAGTGCCCTTTCTGAGGGTACTACTGACCCCCTGGTCTAAAACAAATGGTCAATTTTCAGCTCTGATGTTAGTTCATTTCTTTGCTGCCTCAGACATTGTCTTTAAAATCTATTCTTCCTTGGCTTACATGACTCCACACTTGCCTATTAAAGAGTTCTAATTATTTTTAGCATACCTCTGGCCACTTTAATTGGCTTGTTTTTTTCTTTTGAACTCTGAAATATTGATATTGTGTAGATTTTCACTATTGGTCTTCTGCCATTCTCATTCTACGCACTGTCCCTAAAGGATAATATGAATTGACATGCTTTTTAACCACCCTCTTCCTCCTCAAGATACTGATTACTCTAAAATGTCTACCTTCAAACTGTACATCTTTTTCAAAGTACTGACATTTTATATTAACTTGCAAAGTATTGAAGTGTTATATTCACTTGCTTGCTGACCATAAACATTCAAATATCCCACAGGCACCTTTACTCAATATGTTCATTTGGAACACATTTTTCCCTTCAATCTATTCAGTCTCTCACTTCCTCTAGTTGACTTAATAACAGCATCATTTGCAGATTTTCCCAAACTAGAACCCTGGGCACCATCCTAGATGTCTCCTTTGTCCTTCACTCTCACTTCCAATCAGTCAAGTCTTATCGATTTATTATCACAAGTAGTTACCTAATTCAGTGCTTCTCAAACTTGAGTAGGTATCATAATTACCTGGGAGCTTAGAAAAAAATTCCAATACCTAGTACCCAACTCAGACCAGTCAGTGTAGAGCCTCTATTGATGGGGCCTGAGTAGTGGTATATTTTAACCACCTCTATTTATATGTGTTTGAAACAATGTTTTCTCCTGTCCCATTGCTCTATTGTAGGTCTTCATTATCTCTCAGTTATTACAGTAGTGTATTTATTATATCTTGTCTCCTTTCCCATCTGCCTCAACACTTTCCTTCTCACAGGTACCAGTGAGTTCTACCTTAAAAATTTCTCAAAAAAAGTCTATTTTATATTCTGTTCTATTCTTTAAAAGTATTATAGTTCTTTTACATAATTACTAAGGTCCTTAAAGATCCAGTCTCTGCCTTTCTCTCCTGACTCATAATTGTTGCTTGATGTTTTCCACACTCATCAGGGTGTATCTTATTCACATACTTTTTCTTACCTTGTTTCTTTTCTATGCTTTTATTTCCAGAGATCTAATGGCTCCCTGTTGGGTAAAGCAGTCAAGAATGTAGTCTTTCCATGACTGCTACTTGGTCATATAAGAATGGGCCTTGAGCCATAAGCACTTCCTTACCAAGGGATAAAGAGCCCATACAGCCTGTGTTGGGCTTGTCACCTTGTGTAGAAATATGTTTCCTTCTTACATGCTTAATGAGTCTTCCTTTGTTCTGCTTAAGCCTGTATACCAATGGACTTTAGGCATGTCCCCAGCTTTCAGTATTTCAAACTTCTTGGGGTGGGGGTTGGTATCCTTCTACTGAAACAAGGGAAGGGTGCATGTAGGCAAATTACCTTGTATTGGCTGCCTGGAGATCCATGCTGCCCACTACTAAAGCTGATCTTCCTCTCTTTCTTCTCTATGTAAGTAAAGCGTTGTTTTACCAGGTGCTTGACTACATTGTGGTTTTCTTGGAGACTCGAATACCAAGATACAAAGGATAGCAGTGTTTGGACTTCTATTCTTGTTGGTCAGCATGGTGATGATCTTTACTATCCTCCATGTAGTCATAATCTTCTCCTGGGATTGGTAACTCATACCCAGTGTTTTTCTCCCATAGGATTGATAACCAGTACACAGTGTTCTGCTCAATACACTCTCTCAGCATCATTTGGCTTGTTGAATCTTACTAATCAGTTAAGTTTCTAGTCAACCTATCTCCTTTGAGAAGATTTCCTTAGGTCACCTTTTATACTAGATTAGGTCCCCTCCATAGTGCTCATTTCTATAGTTGAACTTGCCTCACTATATTGTAATAATTTATATATGTATCTGTTTTCTACCAGAACTACTTGAGATTGGTGATTGGGGAGTTATTCTTTTGTGAATCTACAGCACAGCTTCAGTGTTTTAGTCTCTAGTATTTATTAAATACTTGAATGAATTTGTTAACCAGTGGATTTATCAGTTTGCTTCTTTTTTATGAGTCTATCACAATATTTTATTTGCACTTGACTTGTTGCCTAGAGCTGTCAGAGAAAAAGTAAAATATGTCCTTGAGGTCTCATTCTCTCTTTCCCAAAAGTCTTCCTCAGGCTTTTCACATACTCCAAATTCATTGTTTTCCACATTTACCTGTGCAATGTCTTCCTCTTATTGTATGTATTTAAGTAAAGCCATCTTATTGCCTTGAATTAAATCCATAAATAATATAATTTACGTGTATATTTAATTTAAAATATTTAATATCTTATCTAAAATTACAAAGAATAAATAAGAAATGAAATTTTTAATAAAATATATTTTAGTAGATAAAATCATGAAGACTGCTTTACTAGAAGTCACAATGAACACACTTATGTAGATTCAGCAATAATGTGGCATCTACAAATGCAGACCAATAGTGGTGTGTTATGTTTGTGAACCAAAACAACAAACATCATTATTACCACAAGTGCCATGTATTTCTGAAATTGGGGAAAGTTTTGCTAAATGATTCAAAGTAACAATTTGACTGACTTTTTCATTGCTTTACTGCAAAGGTCACTGTATAAAAAAATCATGGACAATGTGTGTTTATATAAAATGGAATTAGATTGTAGACTCAAGTAAACTCTTTCTGAATGCCCAGCAAGGCATTTGAAAGTGAGGAAAGGACTGGGACAAATCCACATATCACAACATTTAGCATCCCTATCCCACTATTTAACTGACATTAGTTATCCACAAACACTGGGAGACAAAATTTTAAAAATACTCCCAAATTTTTAGATTTCTTCCTTGGCAGTGCTAAGTTCTCTCAACTTTCTTCCATGCCCCACCTCAACCCATCCTGATCACCTATCCTTACTTTACATCATTTTCCTGTCTCATCTAGTATTTATCTCCATGGTCATTCTATCTGCACTTGATAAACTAATCCATGCTAAATTGTGGCTGATTAATAATGGTCCAGGCTAAAAATTTCAAGCTCTACAGAGACCATGTGATGGAGGCAGCTTTACATTGGCAGGAAAGGCAGAGGGAAATGTGTGAGAGGTTTCTCTGCTCCATTCTTCATACAAATAGCTATGATTAAGAAGGTTCTGGAACATTACCAAAGCTTTGAGGTGTACCAATTTGGGAATGGGTTTGGGAGTTTTAATCCCCATTCTTCCATTAATAACCTAATGTTGCAGCATCATCAACTAAGAGTTTTTGATAGCAAATAATTTTAAAGATAAACATATACAGAACAAACAAATATTTAAAAAATGATAAGCCCATAGTAATCATGTAAAATCAAGGAAGGGTACACTAACTGCTTATATTTTTTAGGTGGAGTTAACTCCAGAGCTTGATTTATGCTAAAACTACTTCTGAGTGTGTGTAAACTAAATAAAGGATTTTGAAAATCTGTGGAATTTGTTTTAACCTTTATATCTGTAGTTTTGTAGTAGAGTTCTCTGAAGGTTTTAGCTGTAATTAATATTTTTCAGCTGAAAGCTAGTCTTTCCTAGGTTTACCTGAGAAAAAGAAACCTAAAACCTTTCTAAATCTCTGCTAAAACCATACATATTTCTCTGCTGTGAGATTTAAGAATGTCCTCACTTCAAAAAGCCCAAGTTCTAATTTCTCTCATGTAATAATTTAATTGTCCCTCTTGTAATAAAGTCCATTTTAAGCTGTTTCAAGGTACTCTACATGTTCTCTCAGAATTTTCTTGTTTGTTTTTATTTTTTCCTGTGATTCTGGTAAATCAGCCTTAGATTAGAGCAGAGTCCTTCAATATTTCACAAAGCACTTACCCAATTCTGATTCTTCATCTAAACAAGGGTTCTGAGAAAACTGCATTTTTGTAGAGTAAGAGTGCAAAGGGCAGGGATGAATGGTAGAAAGTATAATAAACAGAACAGTGAATGACAAAAAATGTAACATGCTCAAATATCTTTATAGTGTTTCTTTTGGTAAATAAGATTTAAAATACATAATCAAGTTCTTTACCATCAAAATTCTGTGATAGCCAACAAGATATGGATTGATTTAAAGATTTAAATGCAAATTCTTATTTTTGGTGGTGCTTCAAGAATAGCTGTTCTAACTCTAACACAATCTTTGATAGTTTAATGAATACTAGTTTAAGCAAAGATAAAACTAGCTGCACAAAATGTCAATTTGGTATACAAAGGGGTCAATTCAGAGGCTTCTAAACAATTTTTCCTACAACCAAAATATGTCACTCTGCCACTCCTAGAGACATCAATGTGTAGACACATGCCATCTGTTTTGCTGAAGCTTCAGCTAGAAGAAAATATACCTACTATTGGGTTTAAGCCAAGATGAAATACAGCAATCACAAACACTGGCAAGGATTAGTCACTTGGAAAAAATATTGATTGCATACCTCCTGTTAACAGGTGCCTGACCAAAGCAATCTGGACATGCAAATGGACTGAAAGACACAGAAACTAGCTTTGGAGAGTACATAATAGAGTACAAGAGATATAGGGATTTGTTGGGTCAGAAAGTATAGTGAACATAAAAATCACATAGATGATTTGTAAAAAATGCTTATGAATCAGTCCCACCCGTTGAGTTTATGATTACTAAATCTTGCATAAGTTCAATGTTTCTGAAGTAGTTGAACAGAGTTTCATGTTTTCTAAAATAAATAAATAAATAATTTTTTTAAAAGAAATAATATGGCCTGGTAGAAAGGAATAAGTCACATAGTAAGATATGAATTTATTACTGCTGTTTTACATGTAGTTACAATAAATGTTAAAAAGAAGTCTTCATGACACATTAAAGAATAGAAAGGCATACTCTATTTAAGACTATTTCAACAAGGTAGGAAACACTACAATGGGGTTTTGCAGTAGAAGAGATTGGGATCAACTCCAAATACAAGAGTATTCTTGTTGAAAATAATTTCTTCATAAACTACATGAGGGGTTGTGGAGTATGGGAACCCAATCAGATGCCAAGGGTGATTAGCAATGGAGACTGCAAGATTCAACTGAATTGACTTAGATTCTTGCTAAAATTGAATAATGCCAAGATGAAAACAGAAGCTCAAAAGTCACGAACTATTTGAGAAGTGATTTCACAGGAACCTGAAGTTTGGCTAAAGAAAGAACCTCTGTTATAAGCAGTAAATAATTACCAAAAAAAAAAAAAGATAATTGTACTCTCTATCATAATTGCTGTAGAGCCTCAAACTAGTTTAACTAACCTTTCTATTATAGGAACAAATCATTTTTCCTATGCTCTACACAAATAGTCTTTATAATCTCATTTATCAAACACACCTCTATAACATAGAAAGAGAGTTGAGAGTAACTGATATAATACAGTTCTTGGTGGGATTTTTAAAGTAATGTTAACCATCATTGTAAGTTTAAGAATGAACTGTAATTGAGCCAATAGATCTCAAATCTGGCTCAATATTGAAATCACCTGGAGAGATTAAAAAATGTTTTGATGCCTAAATTTCATCTCTAGAGATTCTAATTTAATTGGTATAGGGTGCAACTTGGGTGTCTCATTTTTTTAATGTCCCAGGGTATTCTAAATTGTAGACAAATTTGGGACTACTGTTTGAAACCAACCTCTTACCCAAACAAAACCAAATTACAAATAATATTCAGTGATCATATTTCTTCAATGAATGTTCACAATTGTTTTAACCTGTTAACTACTTTCTAAAATATTACAAATGTATGTATTTGTTTATTTGTTTGTTTTGCTCAGAATTAACACATTGTTACTAAATCCAGCTAAGAATTGGTTTTGTATCTTTTTCACGTATCTAGTTTCTAGTAAGAGTGAAATAAAGTTGACCAAAGAAGTAGACACATATCTATTTGTTCTTTTAGAACAAGAGAATAAGACCAGCCCTGATGAAGGACTGAGAACTAGAATACTGACCCTTAGGTAGACCAGTTGTTGTCAATTTTTGAGCTCCTAAATAGGAGATTTTTGAATAGAGGGGAGGAAAATAACAGTACAGCTTCTTGTTTCTTTCAGGTAGCCTAGCTTCCTAAATGTGATGGTAAGAAGGTAGATATATTTGCAATATTAAAAAAAAAAACTTATGTAAAACTCAAGTTTTGCATGCCATGAAACAAAATATGTAGTAGAAGATGCATTTTTAGACTAAGGAGCTTCATTCAGGAATGTTGTGATCTCTTATTGAAAGCATTAATTTGCAGCAAACTGAAATCTTTCCAAACTTTTTTTTTCTTTTGTCATAATCTCAATTATTGAGCACATAATTCAACTTGAGCATTTTTAAGAAATACATTCTTGGCACAAAGACAGCTACATGTGAATTCAGTATTAGAAACATTGAATCTGTCCAAAGTACTGCTTCTGATTTTCTAAATATAATTATAAAAGTCAACTGATAAGTTTGTCTCCATAAATCCTCTATCACTTCAAAGTTTAAAAATTACTTAATCTCTTCGTGCTTCAGTTGCCTTAACCATTAAATGAGGATAATCATGGACTTGTAGTAAGGATTGATTGAGTTAATATGGAAAGACACACACACACACACAAAAATGGAAAGACACCTTGTGACCTTGTGATCAATATTCTTGTGATCTATATACCATATTGGTCTTCATAGCTATTAGAAAAGAAAGTTGTAGTATGTATATTATTAAACTCACATTCAGCCACTGGCTGCTCTCCATTGAGTGCAGACTGGCTGACTCTTCAGATGTTATCTTACCCAAGTGATCTGCCTGCAGGATTGCTTAGGGGGGAATCAGTGGCAGTAGAGAGCTAGTTATTTTTTTAACTGCTTGATTCTTCATTTTTACTTCATTTTATCTAAGAAAAGAATTGTCAGGTTAGATAAGACATGGTGGGAATTCAGGATCACATAAGTCAGGAGTTCAATTAAATTGCCTAGAAATATCATCCCTCTAATTAGGTTCTCTTAGGTTAGAGGGAAACAGAAATGGGCAAACAAGAAAGGGCCAACAGAGCTGCTTTCATGTATAGACTATTCATAAGAAAAGTAGGAGAAAAGGAATCTAGGTTTGGTGGTCTAAAAGAGAGCAGACTATTGGCTGCCAATAACTAAAGATGGTGAGCCACCTCTAACTTGCAAAATATTTGCTCTTAAAAACATCTAACATCTAAAAGTAGCTATAAGACTTTCACATTTGGGAAATTTGAAAAGTAGTTTTTGTTTTACTTTCCAGGAGGAAGAGTACTGCAGCCAGGACCTACCAATACTTTCAAATTTTCATCCGTTTTCTGTAGATAAAATTGCTATCAAAGGTGGCAAGTTTATGGGTCAAGCTCATTCCATCAATCAACCTTACTGAACTCAGGGAAGGTCTTCTCATTCTGACCTCACACAGATGGTGACTTGTTTTAATGGGGGTTTTCTAGCACTAAGCTCTCTTTTAAAGCAGTTGATACATTTCTTAATCTGGAAAAGGAAAAGTGTTTTTGAATCTAAATATGTTATTTAACCTACAAAAATAAAAAACTCACAATGTAATCAACTTTTATGAACTTAACATCAAGTTTGTAAAGATGTACAAGACAATGTGGACTTCATTATAATAGAAGGAATCCAGAAATTAACATACAAAAAAATTAATACAATCTAAGTTCAAGGCTTATTAGTAATGCAGAAGTGAGAGAAAGTATTTTGTATTTAGTAGGCAGAAATAATATCAGTGATTTTTTATTTGGTACTGTAATAGGCTGATGAAATTCCCTCCTGAGATTGAAAAACAACTGGCAATGTTTGAGAACATGGCTACTCTAAAGATGGAATCCTTGAGTGACTGTGCTGAGCAGAGCCTCCATGCTTACATATGATGGTCAGGTAGCACGAGCAAGAAATAAACACTTTTAACTACTAAGAAATTGAAGTTGTTTGTTACTTCAGTATTGCCTAACTCAGTGCTTCTCAAACCTTTATGTGTATATGACTCACCTGAGAACTTTGTAAAAGTATAGATCTTGATTCAATAGATCTGAGTAGGAAATCTGTATTCACAAAAAAAATGGGTGAGGTTGATGCTACTTATCCATGAACCACACCTATTCAATCTGACTAATACACTAACAGTAACAGGGTTTTAACCCAGCATTTTAACTTTAAGTTCAAGGCTTATTTCCCAGCTGATAACTAGGGTATCATACTGACTTTTGATCTACAGGTAGCAATCTCAGCTGGATAAGAAAATTAATATAGTAGGTCATAGCCAGAAGTTAAAAGTGAAATAGAAAAAAAAAGTAAAAAGAATAAAATAGAATGGAAAATAATGTTTTTACAGAAAATAAGAGCAAATATTGTTTTGTGAAGTTGCACAACCTACATTATTCCAGATTGCTTTGGAAAGTATGGGACAATCAAAAATGTTTTAAATTCAATAAATCATTGGATTTATTAATATTCAGAAATATTTGGAAATATTAAAAGAATTATTTTTTTAAAAATTATCAAAATAGGGCTTCCCTGGTGGCACAGTGGTTGAGAGTCTGCCTCCGATGCAGGGGACGTGGGTTTGTGCCCCGGTCCGGGAAGATCCCACATGCCGCAGATCAGCTGTGCCCGTGAGCCATGGCCGCTGAGTCTGTGCGTCCGGAGCCTGTGCTCCACAATGGGAAAGGCCACAACAGTGAGAGGCCCGCGTACTACAAAAAAAAAAAAAAAAAAAAATCAAAATAGGGCAGATCAAGATGACAGAGGAGTAGGGCGTGGAGCTCACCCTCTTCAACAAAAACATTGAAAATACATCTACAAGTGGAATGATTCACAAAGAACAACTACTGAAGGCCTCAGACTTCCAAAAAGACTAAAAAACCTCCACATAACTGGAGAGGACAAAAGGAAAAAGAAAAAGAAGGAATCAGGCTAGGGCCTGAACTCCAGGGAAGGAGCTGTAAAGGAAGAAAAGCTTACATACCCTGGGGAGTCTCCTCACTAGCAGTGAAATCAGACTGGATGGAGGGGGAGCTTCAGAGCCTAAGAGGAGAGCAAAGCAACTGGTTTGTGGAAGGCAAAATGGAGAGTGAGCTGCACAGAGGGTTGGCACCACTGCCCTGCACTCCACAAACTGAGACACTCCTCTGTTGGTGTGGATGGGGGCTTCCTGCTGAAGCTCAAGCTTTGGAAGTCACACCCAGGGAGAGGACTGGAGCTGGATATGTGGAAACAGCCTGAAGAGGCTGGGCCATAACAACTGAGGGTGTATTCATTAGAAGCCTGGGCCTGCCAGAGAGGCAAGGTGCCATTATTAAGAGGTACATGAGGAGAGGGACAGGACCACCATAAGAACCTTTTTTTCTGTGAGTGCTCCCAGGTAACAGGACACTGTCTAATGCAGCTCTGGGGGTGGGCTGAGTCACTGCTGTCATCTTGGGCTACAGCGGCGGGCACTGGCTACCACTACCAGACTCACAAGCAGATACCAGTCCTCTCCTCATTGTCCCAGGAGGGCACAGAAAACTCCTGTCACTAGGAAGTTCACAAGTGGGAACCAGGAACTACCTCTACTGTCCCAGGAGTGGGCAAGGGTCGCTGTACCTGCAGAACCCATACGAAGGGGATAACAGCCAGTGCATGCTGAGGAAAGAGGCAGCACATATCCAAATTAAAAGCAGCCTTTCAATTCCAGACAAAAAGGCAGAGCTCATCTCCTCTCCTGAAAACACCAAAATCACAACTAACTGATGAAGAACCATCAGTAAAAAAAAGTGGAAAAAAAAAGATATTTTACATTCTAAGACAAAGAAGGAGCCACAATGAGATGGCAGGAAGGGCACTTTCATGACAATAAAATCCCAAACTTGCTGGGTGGGCCACCCACAAAATGGAAAATAATCACATCACAGAGATTCTCCCAAAAGAGTGAGAGTCCTGAGCCCCATGTCAGGCTCCCCAGCCTGATGGTCTGACACTGAGAGGAGGAATCCCCAAAGCATTTGGCTTTGAAGACAAGAGAAGCTTGAGTACAGGGCAAAGGTGAAACAGAGCCTCCAAACTTGGAGGGCACCCAAAAGTTGTCACATACACTGAGACCCAGCACAAACAGTAACTACATAGGAGCTGGGACTGGACTTACCTACAAATCTTGGAGGGTTTCCTGGGGAAGCAGGGGTCAGCTGTGACTCACTGGGAGGCAAGGACACTGGTGACAGGGGCCAAAGAGAATGTTCATCAGCATGAGCTTCCCCAGAGGTCACCATTTTGACATCAACACATGGTGTTACCCAACAATCTACAAGCTCCAGTGCTGAAATGCATCAGACCAAACAACCAGCAGGATAGGAACACAGACCCACCCATCAGCAGACAGGGTGCCTGAAGCCATACTGAGCTCATAGTCACCTATAAGAATGTTCCTTGTCCTCTGGTCTGGGAAGATCCCACATGTCACAGAGTAACTAAGCCCATGTGCCATAACTACTGAGCCTACTCTCTACAGCCTGTGTGCCACAACTACTGAAGCCCATACACTGAGAGCCTGTGCTCTGCAACAAGAGAAGAGGCCACCACAATGAGAAGTCCATGCACTGAAATGAAGAACAGCCCCCGCTCACCATTATGCACTGCAACAAAGAGTAGACCCTGCTCGCTGTAACTAGAGAAAGCCCATGCACAGCAACAAAGACCCAACGCAGCCAACAATAAATAAATAAATAAAGATCCTGCATGCTGCAGCTAAGACCTGGTGCAGCCAAAATAAGTAAATAAATAATAAAATAAATGTAAAAAAATACTTAAAATAAAAAAGAACGTCCCTTGACATGACAGTGCCCACCAGAGAGATAAGACCCAGATCCACCCACCAGTGAGCAGGTACCAGTCCCTTGACCAGGAAGTCTGCACAAGCCTCAGAACCAACCTCACCCACAAGAGGACAGATATCAGAAGCAAGAGTAGCTATGATCCTCCAGTTAGCAGAAAGGAGACCACAAACACAGAAAGTTAGACAAAATGAGATGGTAGAGAAATATGTTCTAGATGAAGGAACAAGATAAAAACTCATAAGAACAACTAAATGAAGAGGAGATAGGCAACCAACCTGAAAAAGAACTTAGAGTAATGATAGTACTGATGATCCAAGACTTCATAAAAAGAATGGAGGCACAGACTGAGAAGTTACAAGAGACATTTAACAAGAGATAGACAATTTAAAGAACAAAACAGAGATGAACAATACAATAACTGAAATGAAAATACACTAGAAGAAATCAATAGCTTTATAACTGAGGCAGAAGAATGAATAAGTGAGCTGGAAGACACAATGGTGGAAATCACTGCCTCTCAACAGAATAAAGAAGAAAGAAAGCAAAAAAAAGAAATGAGGACAGTCTCAGAGACCTCTGGGACAACATTAAATGCACCAACATTTGAATTATAGGGGTTCCAGAAGGAGAAGAGTGAGAGAAAGGGCCTGAGAAAATATTTGAAGAGATTATAGCCAAAAACTTCCCTAACATGAGTCAGAAAACACTCACTAAAGTTCAGAGTCCCTTTCGAGATAAACCCAAGGAGCACACCAAGACACATGTCAATCAAACTGACAAAAATTAAAGACAAAGACAAAAATATTAAAGGCAACAAGGGAAAAGCAACAGATAACATACAAGGGAACCCCCAAAAGATTATCAGCTGATTTTTCAGCAGAAACTCTGCAGGCCAGAAGGGAGTGGCATGATATATTTAAAGTGATGAAAGAGAAAGAACATTCTACCCAATAAGGCTCTCATTCAGATTTGACAGTGAAATCAAAAGATTTACAAATAAGCAAAACTAAGAGAATTCAGCACCACCAAACCAGCATTACAACAAATCCTTAAGGAATTTCTCTAAAAGGAAAAGAAAAGGCCACAAATAAAATCAAGAAAATTACAAATGGGGAAGCTCACCAGTAAAGGCAAACATAAATAAAGACAGAAAATCATCTACATGAGAAGAGGAGAGTACAAATGCAGGATATTGGAAATACATTTGAAATTAAGATGAGCAAGTTAAAACAATCTTGTTTATATATAGACTGCTATATCAAAACCTTGTGGGAACCACAAAACAAAAATCTATAATAGCTATATAACACAAAAAAGAAAAAGCAATCCAAGCACATCATTAAAGATAGACATCAAATTACAAGAGAAATGAACAAAAGAGAATGGAAAGCAAAAAGACCTTCAAAAACAAATCCAAAACAATTAACAAAATGGCAATACAAACATTCATATTGATAAGTATGTAAATGGATTAAATGCTTCAACCAAAAATATAGACTGGCTGAATGGATACAAAACAAGACACATATATATGCTGTCTACAAGACACCCACTTCAGATCTATGGACATATAGAAACAGAAAGTGAGGGGATGGGAAAAGTTATTCCATGCAAATGGAAATCAAAAGAAAGCTGGAGTTACAATACACATATTTGACAAAATAGACTTTAAAAAAAATGTCACAAGAGACAGAGAAGGACACTACATAATGATCAAGGGATCAAGCCAAGAAGAAGATACAATTGTAAATATATATACACCTAACATAGGTACACCTCAATACATAAGGTAAATGCTAACAGCCATAAAAGGGGAAATCGACAGTAACACAATAGTAGTGGGGGATTTAACACCCCACTCGCATCAATGGACAGATCATCTAGAAAGAAAATCAATAAGGAAACACAGGCCTTAAATGACACATTAGACCAGTTGCCATTAATTAATATTTACTGAATATTCCATCCAAAAGCAGGTGAATACACTTTCTTCTTAAGTGTACATGGAACATTCTCCAGGATAGATCACCTCTTAGGTCAAAAACCAAGCCTTGGTAAATTTATGAAAATTGAACTCATATCCAGCATCTTTTCTGATCAAAATGCTATGGGATTAGAAATCAATTATAAGAAAAATAAATAAATGGAAAAAACACAAAAACTTGGAGGCTAAACAGTAAGTTACTAAACAGCCAATGGATTACTGAAGAAATTGAAGAGGAAATCAAAAAATACTTAGAGACAAATGACAATGAAATCATGATGGTCCAAAACCTATGGGATGCAGCAAAAGCAGTTCTAAGAGGGAAGTTTATAGCAATACGATCTTACCTCAGGAAACAAGAAACATCTGAACTAAATAACCTAACTATACACCTAAAGCAACTAGAGAAAGAGGAACAAACAAAACCCAAATTAGCAGAAGGAAAGAAATAAAGATCAGAGCAGAAATAAATGAAATAGAGACAAAGAAAATAATAGCAAAGATCAATGAAACTGAGAGCCAGTTCTTTGAAAAGGTAAACAAAATTGACAAACATTTACCAGACTCATCAAGAAAAAAAGACTGAGAACTCAAATCAATAAAGTTAGAAAAGAAAAAGGAGAAGTTACAACAGACACCACAGAAATACAAAGGATCATAAAAGACTACTATATACAAATATATGCCAAAAAAATGGACAACCTAGAAGAAATGGAAAAATTCTTAGAAAGGTATAATCTTCCAAGACTGAACCAGGAAGAAATAGAAAATATGAACAGGATGAGCACAAGTACTGAAATTGAAACAGTGATTAAAAATCTTCTAAGAGGGGGCTTCCCTAGTGGCACAGTGGTTGAAAGTCCACCTGCTGATGCAGGGGACACGGGTTCGTGCCCTGGTCCAGGAAGATCCCACATGCCCCGGAGTGGCTAGGCCCATGAGCCATGGCTGCTGAGCCTGGGCATCCGGAGCCTGTGCTCCACAATGGGAGAGGCCACAACAGTGAGAGGCCCAGGTACCGCAAAAAAAAAAAAAAAAAAAAATCTTCTAAGAACCAAAGTCCAAGATGAGACAGCTTCATGGGCAAATTCATACATTTAGAGAAGAGTTAACACATATCCTTCTGAAACTCTTCTAAAAACTTACAGAGAAAGAACAATCCCAAGCTCACTCTATGAGGCCACCATCACTCTGACACCAAATACAGACAAAGAAATTACAAAAAAGAAAATGATAGGCCAATATCACTGTTGAACATAAACACAAAAATTCTCATCAAAATACTAGAAAACAGGGCTTCCCTGGTGGCGCGGTGGTTGAGAGTCCGCCTGCCGATGCAGGGGACACGGGTTCGTGCCCCGGTCCGGGAAGATCCCACATGCCACGGAGTGGCTGGGCCCGTGAGCCATGGCCGCTGAGCCCGCGCGTCCGGAGCCTGTGCTCCGCGATGGGAGAGGCCACAACAGTGAGAGGCCCGCGTACCAAAAAAAAAAAAAAAAAATACTAGAAAACAGAATCCAGCAACACATTAAAAAGAACATCCATCATGATCAAGTGGGATTTATCCCAGGGATGCAAGGATTCTTCAATATCTGCAAATCAATCACTGTGATACATCACATTAACAAACTGAAGAATAAAACCATATGGTCACCTCAATCGATGCAGAAAAATCTTTTGACAAAATTCAACACCAATTTATAAATTAAAGATTTCCAGAAAGTGAGAGTAGAGGGAACTTACCTCAACATAATAAAGGCCATATGTGGCAAACCCACAGCTAACAGCATACTCAACAGTGAAAAGCTGAAAACATTCCCTCTAAGATTTGGAACAAGTCAAGGATGTCCACTCATGCCACTTCAACATAGTTTTGGAAGTCCTAGCCATGACAATCAGAGAAGAAAAAGATATAAAAAGAATCCAAATTGGAAAAGAAGAAGTAAATAGTCACTGTTTGCAGATGACATGACACTATAAGTAGAAAATCCTAAAGAGGCTACCAGAAAACTACTAGAACTCATCAATGAATTCAGTAAAGTTGAAGGATACAAAATTAATACACAGAAATCTCTTGCATTACTATGCAGTAGCAACAAAAGATCAGAAAGAGAAACTAAGGAAACAATCCCATTTACCACTGTATCAAAACAAATACTAGAAACACACCTAATAAGGATACAAAAGACCTCTACTCTAAAAATTATTGATGTAAGATGTTAATGCAAGAAATAAGAGATGAGACCAACAGATGGAAGGATATACCATGTTCTTGGATTGGAACAATCAATATTCTCAAAATGACTATACTGCCCAAGGCAATCTACAGATGCAACACAATTCCTATCAGTTTACCAATGACATTTTTCACAGAACTAGAGCAAAAACTTTAAAATTTATATAGAAACACAAAAGACCTCGAATAGCCAAAACAATCTTGAAAAAGAAAAACAGAGCTGGAGAAATCAGGCTCCCTGAGTTCAGATTGTACCACAAAGCTACATTCATCAAAATAGTACGGTACTGGCAAAAAAAAAAAACAAAAAAAAACAGAAATGTAAATCAATAGAATAGGGTAGGAGGCCCAGAAATAAACTCATACCCCTATGGTCCATTAATCTACAACAAGGGAGGCAAGAATATACAATGGAGAAAATACAGTCTCTTCAATAGTTGGTGCTGGGAAAATTGGACAGTTACATTTAAAAGAATAAAATTAGAACTTTCTCTAACACTGTATACAAAAATAAACTCAAAATGGATCAAAGATCTACATGTAAGGCCAGATACTACAAATCTCTTAGAGGAAAACATAGGCAGAACACTCTTTGACATAAATTGCAGTAATACCTTTTTTGATCCACCTGCTAAAATAATGAAAATACAAACAAAAATAAACAAATGTGACCTAATTAAACTTAAAGACTTCTGCACAGCAAAGGAAACCATCAACAAAATGAAAAGATACCCCACAGCATGGGAGAAAATATTTGCAAACAAATTGACTGACAAGGGATTAATCTCAAAAAATATACAAACAGCTCCTTCAGTTCTCATGTCAAAAAAACAAACAACCCAATCAAAGTATGGGCAGAAGATCTAAATAGACATTTCTCCAAGAAAGACATACAGATGGCCAAAAAGCTCATAAAAAGATGTTCAACATCACTAATTATCAGAGAAATGCAAATCAAAACTGCAATGAGTTACAAACTCACACCGGTCAGAAGAGCCATCATCAAAAAGTCTACAAACAATAAATACTGGAGAGAGTGTGGAGAAAAGGGAACCCTCTTGCACTGTTGGTGGGAATGTAAATTAATACAGCCAGTATGGAGAACAGTATGGAGGTTCCTTACAAAACTAAAAATAGAACTACCCTTTGATCCAGCAATCTCACTCCTGGGCATATATCTGGAGAAAACCATAATCTGAGTGGATACATGCACCCCAGTGCTCATAGCAGCAGTATTTACAATAGCCAAGAAATGGAAGGAACTTAAATGTTCATTGAAAGAGGAATGGATAAAGAAGATATGGTACATATGTACAATGGAATATTACTCAGCTCTAAAAAACAATGATATAATGCCATTTTCAACAACATGTATGGACATAGAGATTATCATACTCAGTGAATTAAATCAGACAGAGAGAGGCAAATATCATATGATATCACTCATATGTGAAATCTAATTTATAAAATGCAAATTAACTAATTTATAAAACAGAAACAGATTTATAGATATGGAAAACAAACTTATGGTTACGAAAGAAGAAATATGAGGGGGTGGGAATAAATCAGGAGCTTGGGATGAACACACACAAACTACTATATATAAGATAGATAACCTACAAGGACCTACTGTATAGCTCAGAAAACTAGTCAATATTCTGTGATAACCTATATGAGAAATGTACCTTAAAAAGAATGAATATATGTATATGTATAACTGAGTCACTTGGTGTACACCTGAAACTACTACAACATTGTAAATCAACTATACTCCAATAAAAATAGTTCGTGTATTTTGATCCCAAACTCCTAATTTGTCCCTCCTCCAGTTCCCTTTGGTAGCCATACATTTGTTTTCTATGTCTGTGAGTCTATTTCTGTTTTGTAAATAAGTTCATTTGTTTCTTTTTTTATATTTCACATTTAAGCAATATCATATATTTGTCTTTCTCTGACTTATTTCACTTAGTATGATAATCTATGTTCATCCATGTTGCTGAAAATTGCATCATTTCACTCTTTTTCATGGCTGAGTAATATTCCTTTGTATGTATATATATTCCACATCTTATTTATCCACTCATCTGTCAATGGACATTTAGTTTACTCCCATGTCTTGGCTATTGTAAATAGTACTGCTACGAATATTGACATGCATGTATCTTTTTGAACTACAGTTTTCTTTGGATATACGCCCAGAGTTGGGATTGCTGGATCATATGGTAACTCTATTTTTAGTTTTTTAAGAAACTTCCATACTGTTCTCTATAGTGGCCTCACCAATTTACATTCCCACCAACAGTGCAGGAGAGTTCCTTTTTCTCCACACACTTTCCAGCATTTATTATTTGTAGACTTTTAGATGATTGCCATTCTGACTGCTTTGAGGTGATACCTCATTGTAGTTTTGATTTACACTTCTCTAATATATAGTGATGTTGATCATCTTTTCCTGTTACTGTTGGCCATCTGTGTGTCTTTGGAGAAATGTCTATTTAGATCTTCTGCCCATTTTTGGAATTTTTTCTTTTCTTTCTTTCTTTCTTTTTTTTTTGATATTGAGCTGTATGAGCTGTTTGTATATTTTGTAAATGAATCCCTTGTCTGTCATATCATTTGCAAATAGTTTATTCCATTCTGTAGGCTGTCTTTTCATTTTGTTTATGGTTTCCATTGCTGTTGTTTAATTTTCTTGTATGCACAGCTGAACACATTCCCTAATTTCCCTTGGAGTTAGGTGTGGCAATGTAATTAGGTTCTAGGCATTGGGCTGTGTGGTGAAGTGTTGTAAGTCATTTTTAAGCCTGAATAATCAATATTTCTAAATGAGACCTTCCAGGCTCTTACTCCTTCCAGCTGGATGATGATATGTACAGCAGTTTTGGAAAACACATTTTGCTGATGGCAGAATTTCCATAAGTCTTTCCAAACTAACAACATTTTGGTCTGTATATAGGAGCCAAAAGTAAGTCACTATGTTGGGGTCTACTTGTTATAGCAGTAACTACTCTAGCTTAAAGAATTTGTATGAACATTTTAAAGTAAAATCTGTGATGGTATAACTGCTCTCAGCTTCTGAAAGTTTACCACTGCTTTGGAATAAGGAATAAAGTACTTATGCTGGATCACAATGGCCTCAGTGACCTGGACTCTGGCTAGAGTCCTCAGATCTCCCTTTATACTTCTCCCCAGCTCTGCTCATTTGGGCTACCATCACATTAACAGACTCGCTATTCTTTAACATACTAAGAATGTTCCTTTTTCTAGGAATTTTCACATGCCATTTCACTTGCCTGGAAAACTATTCCCCCAGATATCTGCATGGCACATCATTTTACATCTATATGCTTTCTACCCAGATGTTTCTCTCATGCTATGAATGCTGGGCTGGATCACAAGCACTGCCAGGAAGTCCAGCAGAGTCAGTGCCCTGGAGAGCAGCTCTCAATCTCACTGCTTCCTTCAGGAACATAATTTTTGGAGGCATTTTATAGATTCTCAGAAATTCCCAGGAATATCAATACCCTGTTGCTCACAGTGGCATCCTTAATAATACCCTCTTAATCATTTTCTGCCCATATTCTCCTCACTACCTCATGCATGCAATAATATTATTATAAGGGAGCAAAACTTGACATCCTAAAATGTGTCTCTTTGGAATTAGGATCAATTAAAGCTGATTATTTTTAAGAAACAGAAGACTTAGACATTTTTCTTGTTACCTCTCCTTTCACTGCCTAAAATAATTTAAAGTGCCTCTTCCCAGAATAGAGCTATCATTAGAGATGTCTACAAAGAACATGGGCTAAGTGTGGTGAGGGTTACTGAGCAAGGCCTAGAGATCAGGGGACACAGTCCACTCTGTGTCTTATTGTCTCTGTATGACCCAGCATTCATTTGTTTACCAAATATTTGCTTTCTATCTCCATGTGAATTGCTTTCCTCCCATTTGAAGTCACAAACCACTTCCCCAACATCCTCTTTTGTCTTTAACTAAAGATGGTATTTAAGGTGAGGTCTTTGGCCATTTTGGTGATTACTCAGTTTTCCTGTGTGTCATGTATACATGTTATTAAACTTTTGTTTAATTTTCTCCTGTTAATTTGTCTCATGCCAATTTAATTTTTGGACCAGCCAAAAGAACCTAAAAGGGTAGAAAAAAATGTCTTCCTCCTTGACACCACCTACACCTAAGATCTTTTTTCAAGATATGATCTCAGGAGAACCCAAACTAACATTTTCCTTACCACCTGCCCTTTCATGAGGCTCTAAGAGCCATTTGTACACATTGTGTCTTTATCTTTGACATTGGTGATATGTCATTACATCATAATGTATCTAGCAATCAAATTATTTATTTATTTTTAAAATTGAGATCCACTAGGCTTCTTGAATTGGTGTATTCAAATGTATCATCAATTGTAAAAAATATTCAACAAATATCTCTTTAAATGTTACATCTTCTCTTTCTTTCCTCTGATAAGCCAATAATAATTGTTATATATTTTCATTCTATCATTATTTCTTTTTAATATTTTTGATCTCATCTCTCCCACATTCAGAATTGCATATTTTGACATATTTACAAGTTCACTAATTCTCTTTTTGGCTTTTTTGCTCCTGCTTTTCAATATATCTCATGGGTTTTTATTTCTATTACTGTTTGTTCTTTATTTCTAGAAGTATTTTTTTTAACTTATTTTTCAGTTCTGTAGATAACACTTATTCCTTAATCATGCTTTTGGTATATGCTTTTATTTTATTAAACATATTAAACATACACATTTCATGATTTTACATAATTATAATATGCTCATATTCTGCCCTTTTGCTTGATAATTCTCAGTCATGTTTCTAGTGTCCTTGTGTGCTTTGTGCTTTTTGGACAGTAAGCTCAAATCCTATGGAACTTTATCTATGCAAAATATTTTTGTTCTACCTTTAATACATATTCATCCAGGGAGCATTACAATTGCTTTTGCCAAGTGGTTTGGGGCTCCTACTTTTGGGGGTCATGTAGATTTAGCAAATTCTGACTCCAAACCCTGTGAATGAAAAATGTTGCCTGCCATATCAGTAAACAAAGGATGTTGCAGCCATCAAGACACTACAGCCAGTCACCCTGGCAGTGAGCCCTGAGGGAGCTCAGGATGGAGACAAACAGGCTGCCCACTGCCAACACCTTAGCTACTGCAGACACCCCCCAATGGTGCGGCCTGAGGAGACTCAGGATGGGAAAGAACAGGATAGTGGCCCTAGATAGCTAAGGTGCATATCAAAGAATGATTTCAATGGGCCCAGACTTTTGTTTCTTTCCATACATAGAACAGTGTTGAATTCATTAACTTGAGATATCTGATTTTCTTTAATTAATGATAATCCATTGATGTTCTGACTACCTGGTCTTTGTTGCAAAAATCCCTATATATCCTGGCTCCTCCCTTACCTCTTTGGAGCAGTCCCTCAAAGTGATCTGAGAATCTGTCTCCTGGACTTGAAGTCCTCAGAAAATCCACTGAATCAAACATAACTCTCAACTTTTAGGTTGTGCATTTTTTTGTTGACAAACCAATGAGGGTAGATGAGAAACTTTAGAAGAAGACATTTTGTTATACTGAATTTTTTGCCTCCATTCAGTAAAAAGGTCATGACAGGCAAGTTTTCCATTGCAGGACACTTTTGTCTATTTGACACAGGGGGTGGAACTTTTGGATGTTTTTAGATATCCCAAGCTTTATGGTAGCATCTTGGATCTGAACTCCTATCATGTAGGGAGTTCAAGTTTTGTTTCCTGTTCTCATGCTCTAGGTTTTCATTAATTAAAAAATGCTCCAGACACATATACTCGTCTGAAAACACCCTCATATTTTAGGATGTTTCTTGTTGTTTCTGATCATACCCACTATTTCAGTTATTTGTTTAAATGGTGGTTTTAATATTTTATTCATAGTTTTAATGTGCCCTAAACTAGGAGGATTTCTCCAACAATATTGCCAGAAATGCCTAGTTCTCAGTTACCTTTAGTACACAAATGAAATATACTGCTCTCAGGAATCATGCTCCTATTACCTATAAAGTACTTATCTTCATCTTATGGTACCTACACTCAGCAATTCCTTTACCTTTTGCTATAGACTTACACAAAATTATTTTCTCTTTGTCTCTGTTCATCTTATTGCCTTTGCCTAAAATATATATTTTTAAAAACTCAGCTGTAGATCCCTTCAATATGAAGCTATCTATATTCACCATAGTTAATTTTTTTCTACTTTCTCCCATACATATCTGTGTCATGACCCTGGTAACATTCTTGCTCATTTATAAAAATGAATCTTCAAAGGTGATGGTTATATCATGCTCATCTGTCTTTCACAACACTTTAGCAAATAACCTAAGTCATGAAGTGTTCTTATTTACATTTTTTTAATGAAAGAATCTGCACTTACCTTGTATATATAACTTAATTCATTAAAAAAAAACTCTAATAAACACATAGTACTTTGTTCTTAAATGATGAGAAATTGCTGTCTCAAAGAAGGTTGGCAACTCACCTAAAAGTGTCCAATTAGTAAGCAGTAGAACTGAGGTTTGGACAGAATTCTATCTCATCCCAAAGTTTATGGTACTTGAATTTTACCAAGCATCCTTCTAACATTGGCGGGCCCAGAGAAAATCCAAATTGAATTCTGCGTACATACAACTGTTAAATTGTTGAATAAAATTTGTCCTAGCATCGTGGTTGACAAAAATATACTCACAATGACCTGAAAAGTAAGATGACATTTAGAAATTTATAATTCCTCAGCGTTTTCTGCAAGACCATGGTCGTGTGTGGAGAGCAAACCCTTCAGTCTCTGACTAATTCTGTCCTTGTTTTTTTTTCCCCCTACCCTGGCACCGTTCTATATCTCACATCCAAAAATCAGCCACATTTTGGCTACCCTTTCAAACTAGGTGCACACTGGCAGCTTGGTCTACCTAGATCCAGGGAAGAGACCCATAAGCCATTTGCAGCACAGAGCTCTAGGGTCCCAAATTGCTCTCTCACAGAGAGCAAACTGGAAAGGGAGATTGTCTCTTATTAGTTACATCCATTTGGCACAGGACTGTTTATTCCATGGGAAGGAGCATAGGTGGAGTGGAGGAAGGCCAAAGTAAGACCCTCCAATGCATACGACCTGGAGAAAGTCCTTGAAGGGTCCTTGCCTGAGTCTAGAAGAGGAACTACATATTATTTGTCAAATTTCAAAATGCAGGAAGTTAGACCATTAATCAATTAATTATCAGAAATACACTCAGACCATCCAGGTTGTATTTAAAAGCCCCATATAGCAAGCATTACCCGAGGCACATATATGTGGAATCTAAAATACAATACAAATGAACTTATTTACAAAACAGAAACAGGCTCACAGACATAAAAAACAAATGTATGGTTACTAAAGCGGAAGAGGAGGAGGTAAATCAGGAGTTTGGGATTAGCAGATACAAGCGACTATGTATAAAATAGATACACAACAATGTCCTACCCTATAGCTAGGGAACTATATTCAATATCTTGTACTAATTATAGTGAGAAAGAATATGAGAAGTATATATATATATATATATATATATATATATCTGAATTACACCTGAAATTGACAAAGCATTGTAAATTAACTACACTTCAATCAATCAATCTCCCTTGGGGGAATAAAAGGTACTACCCAGAAAAAATATGTAAAATTACTGAACAGTGCAAGTCCAATCTACAGAGCAGATCCTGCAATCTAAAAGGTTAGAACTTTACTGTGTGGTGATTATAGCAGTCATTCTCAGCATTTTCATTTTAAATTCTTCCTCCCAAACACTCTTTACAGTTATTTTAGGATGAGACAGGGTGGAACAGAGTATTATTTATTTCCCAATCAATGTCTTATGGTGAAATATATAAGAAAAAAGGAGAGTAGATGATGTGGATTTTGATAATAATATAATTATATATGCTGTTATACTATTCACCAAATCAAAAGATTAACTTAAATGTATTTTAAACCATTTTATTCTTTCCAGCCAAGATTGTCCTGTTTTTCAATACATAGCAGAGTGGAATTCTTAGATATTGTTGAAATCAAAACAATGGAATAAAACCTGTGAATATTTATGTCTTCCATTACAGGAAATGTTCTGCTTATTACTTTAGACAATTGCTTTTCCCAATGCTTCTTGTACAACACCCCACCACCACCACCACCCTGGATTTAGACTCTTGTACTTCTCTTTGCTAAGATTTAATCATTAAAATAATATATATATATATATATATATAAATGACTTTCATTTTACCTCTATATTTTTCTACACAGCTTTCTTAAATGATCACAGGCTTAATAAAACCCTTGAAATAAACAAGAATTAAGGGAAATGAAAATATGCACATCATTTTTCTAAACATACAAAAGGAAAGCTGGTTGGTTTTTCTATGGTTATCAGTCAAAGATTAGTCACTGGTCAGCTTGCAAATATGAACATTTGTCTTTAGGACATTTCAATATATCTATGGAAGTAAATTAGTCGGAGACACTAGAAGTACTATTTCTTCTATTTACTGTAATTATATCTTGCTGTCACTAAGAAAATGCATTATTATATCCTCAGGAATACATACATATATATATATATATATATATATATATGGAGAGATGTAGGAATGTGTCACACCCCAGGGATTATAGACCTAATAGAACTGTAGTATTTTCTACTCCCATGTACACTTTTTCACATATGAAAAGAAGTATGTTGCCAAGAATACCTGGGATTGGAAGGCTTTAATATTTTAATTTGGGAAGAACATAGCATTGTTTTCCCTCTACAATGCAGTTTAAAGCAAATAACAAAAACAGTCTAAATAAAAACATTTCAAACTCTGTTTTAATATTGGCTTTAGTGGCCAAGGTCAATAACATATTATGATCTTCCTTGCTTTTCAGAACTACATTATCACTGAACCAGTATTAGCGGTGATGAATAATCCAAACTCCTGCTTAGTTTCTTGATATTGTCCTAAATCTAATTTCAGAATGTCTTCATCCTATAGATGAGAAAACTGAACCTACATCCATTCATTCATTCATTCATCCAATAAATACCTATTAAATGCTTAATATTTGTCAAGTACTGCCACTTGGGCTATAGCAGTGGGCGTAAAACATTCACTTGCTTACATGGTGCTTTCATTTGTGAACAAACAAACAAAAAGAGTGTCACTCATTATTACCCTATACAAAAAGTTAAGTCACAACCCACCACAGTGCCCAAAACAGTGTACCCTGAGAGAAATTCAGGATGGAAAAAAAAAGGATGAAGCATTCTGTGTTTGGGATATAAGGCCTCCTAAATAGTTAAGATGCATATCTAAGGAAGAATTTAACTGACCTCAGATTCTTGCATATGAATCACTTGGCTGCACACCTGAAACTAACACAATATTGTAAATCAACTATACCTCAATAAAAAATAAATAATAATAAAAAGAAAATTAAAAACACCAAAATCATTAACTTGAGATATTTTTTCTTTGTGATTAGCAGTAACTTTTTTAATGCTTGATTACATGTATTTCCCAGCCAAAAATAAATTGTATATATACTGGCTTCTCCTTTACCTTTGTGCAGTAGTTCCTCAGAGCTATCTGAGAGACTGTCTTCCAGGCTATAGTCCTCAGTAAAATCCCCAAATAAAAGAGAAGCACTGAAACTCATTGCTTTTACCTTGTTTCCTTTTTTTTGTTTGTTTTCAGTCAAAACATTTTTTAAGATGTAATGGGGACATCTGCGGTAAACAGTTAAAGAAATATATATGAAATATAATTATAGATAGAGACCGATGTCTTGAAAAATAAAAATGAGAAGAGTAATATGATGTAAAGATGAGGAGAGGCATTAGAAAGATGTGAGATAACAAGTAATATGTTCCTGGCACAGGGATCTTGAAACCTTGTAATTCCCTAATTTATAAGAACTCTGAAAGCATCTCTTGTTCTAATATTGGTCTTTGATCTCTGTTCCTGGCACAGAGTTCCTGAAGTCCTTATAATTTCCTGGGTGATAGGAGTGTGTTTCTTCTAAAGAGGTGACTCTGGATGGCTTTCTGGATGGTTTCTAGATGAGAACTTGCCACTGGAAAGACCATATCATGATTAGAAATTTGGAATTTTCAGCTGTGCCCTCCATTCTCTTGAGAAGGGAGAAGGGCTGAAAATGAAATTAATGATTGATCATTCCTACATGATGAAACCTCCATAAAATCCCCAAAGTATAGGGTTTTGTCATCTTCCTGGTTGGTGGAAATGTAGAGGTTCATGGAGAGTGGTGCCTTCGAGAGGACAAGAAAACTCTCTGCCCCTTCCACATACCTTGTCCTATACCTTCCATCTGGATGTTTATCTGTGCCCTTTATCATATCCTTTAATAAGCTGGTAAACATAAGTAAGTGTTTCCCTGAGTTCTATGAGTTGCTCTAGTAAATTAATTGAACCTGAGGAGGGGGTCATGTGAACCTCCAATCTGTAGCCAAATCAAACAGAAGTTGTATGTAACCTGGAGACCTGGTACTTGAGATTGGCCTCTGAAGTAGGGTAGGGACAATCTTATGGGTCTGAGCCTTAACCTGTGGGAAGTGACCCTATCTCTAAGTAGAGAGTGTCAGAATTGTGTTAAACTGTAGGACACCTAGCTGGTATCATGGAAAATTTCTTAATGTGGGGGAAAATCCCACACATTGATAAACAGAGTGAAGCATTTTGTGTGAATGGTAAGAGACACACAGGAAAGAAACACACGGTAGGGAAGAACTGGAATTTTCCCTACATAGAAAAAAAAAATTTTTTTTCTTCTTTTACAGAAGGGATGGGCAAGGAAGACTTCTCTGAAGAGGAGATGTTTGAACTCTGACTGAAAGACCAAAAGAAAACAGTAAACCAAGGAAGAGCTGGAGAATTTGAGAACTGACTGCTGACTGAATCTGCCGCTAAAGTGGGTAGAAGGAGAAAGCAAGATAAAAGCAAGCCAATAAAGCAAAACTAAACATAAAGATGTGAATTGGTATAAGCAGTGTTTTTTGCTTGCTTCCATTTTTCTGCTGTCCATGTCTAAGTACCTTCCTGTTGCAAGAGCCAAGCTAAATGGTATTATAAGACCCCTCTTAAATCCTTCCTATTGATGCTGAAAACTCAGCCTCTGTGCACCAGTGCTGCAGCAAATCTCAGAAAGAGTTTTTGGTGAAGTAGAAAAGAATAGCTTTATTTTTTGCCAGGCAAAGGGGGACACATCAGGCTCCTGACCTCAAAAACTGTGTGTCCTACACCAGGAGGATTTGGTGAGGAGTTTCATAGCAATAATTCAAGGGTGGGGTTGCTGATAAGATTAGGGTGTGTGTAGGACCTGCACTCTTTAATCTGGTCTCAGGTAATCTCTTGATGAGCTTCTCTGGTTCCTTTAATCTGGCCTCAGGTAGTATTCTCTGGAATGAAGAATGCTGACATCTTCCATTTGTTGGGGGTTTTACTTCTACAAAGAGCTTAAAGATATTGCCATGTGTATCCCTTGAGGTGGAACCAGGACACTGCTCCAAGGCTGCATTATTGTTTCTTGGCTCTTCCTCCTTTGTGTCTGCATCCCTTCCCTTCCCTGATTATACACTTTGGAACTCAGGAAAGGTCATGGAGACTGCAGTCTGTCCCCTATAAACAAGAAACGGTGGACATGGTAAGGCTTCCATGCCCAGGAGCCCCACAGGGTCCTGCTTGGTTTTATTACTTCCACTCTTTCTCAGAATTAATTACTGAAGATCGGATTTTTTTGAGTATTTTTCTGTGAATGCATAAAGACACACACTGCTTTCTAAATGTTTTCAACAAACTAGATCAATATTTACATTTTGTCCTCAAACTTTTCAGCTAAAATGTCTATAAGTCTTAGAAACTAATGTATATCAGTACATCTAAGTCTACCTTAGTCCTCTTAAAGATGACATAATCTAATATATAGCCTAAATGTATTATTAAATTTAAATATTTCTCTATTGATTAGCATTAGAATTATTTTCATTATTAACTATTTAAATGATGCTGAAATTGATATTCCTGAATATATATCAGGAATATATATCAGTAGTATAGGTAAAAGCATTTCTTAAGAATAGAGTAGTAGGGGCTTCCCTGGTGGCACAGTGGTTGAGAATCTGCCTGCTAATGCAGGGGACATGGGTTCGAGCCCTGGTCTGGGAGGATGCCACATGCCGTGAAGCAACTAGACCCATGAGCCACAACTACTGAGCCTGCGCGTCTAGAGTCTGTGCTCCATAACAAGAGAGGCCACAATAGTGAGAGGCCCGTGCACCGCGATGAAGAGTGGCCCCCACTTGCCACAACTAGAGAAAGCCCTCACACAGAAACGAAGACCCAACACAGCAAAAATAAATAAATTAATTAATAAACTCCTACTCCCAATATCTTAAAAAAAAAAAAAAGAATAGAGTAGTAAAAATGAAATTTGTGGATTAAAGGAAATGTGATTTTTTGTTTGAGTAGATACTGTCAGTTATCTACCAATAAGAACTCAATTTTTATTCTTAATAATCATGGATAAGAGCACTAGTTTCTCCACAGCCTCTCTAGAATTAACTATTCTCAATCACATATATTTGACCCAATTGAAAGGGTAACTCATAGCAAATAATTATTGTTTATATTAGTATTTCTCTGATGACTAGTACAGTTGAGCCCCTTTTTTGTGCATTCATGATTATTTATGTTTTGTTTTGTCAGGGAGGAAAAAATTTCCCTCTATAGTTCTAGGTTCTTCTGACTGGTTTAAGAATTAAATTGACATGAGACAGATTAACTGGAGAAAATCAAACACAAGTTTAATAGCATGTATATGTGATAGAGACACAGTAAAACGGAGTAACTCACCAAAATGGCTGAAACCTTCACCTTAAATACCATTGAAACTGAGGAAGGTCCTGTGGGGCTCTAGGTACAAATCCTTTCTGTGTCCCCTGTTTCTTCTTTGTAGGAAACATGCTTTATTTAGCCTCCTTAAACTTCCCTGAGTTCCAAAGGGCAGGTTCAAACAGTTGGTAATCAGGAAAGGAAGAGGATGCAGAGACAAGGGAGAGGAATTCAAGAAACAATAGTTCAGCCTTGAGGAAATGTCCTAGTTCCTCCTTTCTCCAAGGAATGTACATAACAATATCTTTGAGTTCTTCTGCAGAACTAAAGCCCCCAACCAGGTAGAGGATGGCAACTTCAAGCTGAGTACAAGATTCCTGGTGCACCGCCCTGCTACCTCACCACCAACCAATCAGAAGAAAGTCACACACCCCACAGCCCTCACCCCAAATTTTGCCTATAAAACTTCTTCCCCCACACTATCAGGGAGCTTGTGGGTTTTGAGCAACAGCCAACTGTTTTCCTTGCTTGGCCCTGCAATAAACCTTTCTCTGCTCCAAACTCCAACATCTTAATTTAATTGGCCCCACTGTCCATTGGGCACATGAACTTTGTTCAGTAACACCATCTCCAGCTAAAGACAACAGAGGATGTTGAGGTAGTGGTTTGGGACTTCAAAGGGAAGGAAGGCAATTCACAACAAGAAGAAAAAGCAAATATTTTATAAGCAAATGTTTGCTGAGCCGTAAAGACACAAAGGGGCCTCTGATCTCTATGCCCTGCTCAGTAACCCCCACCACACCTAGCCGATGTTATTTGTAGATATCTCTGATTCTAACTCTATTCTGGGAAGAAGCTCTTTAACTAAATTATTTTAGGCAGTTAGGAGACAGGTCAAAGTTTCTTCCTGAGTCTTTTGTGCCTTGAATGCTTTCAGCTTGAAATAATTCACATGCCAAAGAGACATTTAGAGATGGTAAATTTTGCTCCTCTACAGTTTCATCTTTTTTTTTCTGTAAATCTTCATTTCTTTCTTGTATCATACTTTAGTTTTTGAAAATTAACTTCAAATAATGCTTCCAGAAATGTGTTTATGGTCATAAAATTTCTGGGTTTTTGGATGTGAGAATGTTATTTTTCTCTCCCATTTGAATGCTAGTATTGTGTAGTAGAGAATTCTATGTTTAAAAACATTTTCCCTCAGAACTCAGGCAATATTTTTTCCACTGCTTTCCAGCTTTTGATACTGTTATTTTGTTTCTCATTTCATTATAGGTAATTTGAGTTCTTTTCCTTTCTGAATATTTTTTGGATGTCTTTAATGTTGATGTAGTGAAATTTCATCATGATGCATCTATCTAGATGTTTAGGAGTTTTTCATTTTTTTGTTTTTTTTTTTGTTTTGTATCCATAGCCACATTGTGCTGTCTTTCAGTTTGTATACTTGTGTATTTTTTCAGCTATGAGAAGTATTTTATTAAATATTTGATTATTCTTTACATCAGACACTGGAGGATGTATTCTCTCAACTTACCTCTGAACTTTTTCCCATATAAATCATTGCTTAGACATTTTGTGCTTCATTTATGGTCTTGGTTTGATTATTTAGCTGATTTGCTCTTCAATTATTTCTTTTATGTCATTCAATTCTGCATTTTTTTCTTGTTGTCATCATTGTAGTTGCTGTTTAAAACATCTGGTTTTTATTTTTGGTTTCCAAGTCTTTTGCTTGAATCTTTCTCATATTATTTACGCATTTTCTAATGTCTTCTATCTATTTTGTGAATTCTGTTTTCTTCAGTACTAATTATTTTACTAAATATTTGCCCACTTTGATGATATTGGTTGTCTTCAAGGGTTTACTAATTCCACATTTTCTGATTCTTTCTTTGTTCCTTCCTTTGTTCCTTCCTTTGTTCCTTCCTTTGTTCCTTCCTTCCTTCCTTCCTTCCTTCCTTTCTTTCTTTCTTTCTTTTTCTTTCTTTCTATGAATCCTGCTTACCTCCATGTTCATTCTTGTTACTGACCACAAGTTCATGTGCCCAATACACAGTGAGGCCAAATTAACCAAAATGTTGGAATTTGGAGCAAAGAAAGTTTTATTGCAGTGCCAAGCAAGAAGAACAGGTGGCTTGTGCTCAGAAACTACAAACTCCCCAATGGCTTTCAGGGAAAATTTTTTATAGTCAAAAGTTGGGGTAAGGGCACCAGGATATGTGACACTCTTCTGATTGTTTGGTGGTGAAGTAACAGGGCAGTGATATTGGTATGTATATTCCTTGAAGAGGAACCAGGATCCTGCCCCAAGGCTGCACTATTGTTTCTTGACTATCCCTCCCATGTCTCTGCATCCCTTCCTTCCCTGGTTAGAAACTGCTTGAATCTGCCCTTTGGTACTCAGGGAAGGTCAAGGAGGCTGAATGAAGCCTATATTCTACAAGCAACAAACAGGGGACACAGAAAAGATTCATACCCAGGAGCCCCAGAGTGTCCTGCTTGGTTTCATTCTCTCTGAACCCTGGGTACTTTTTGTGATTTTAGGGGGAAGAGTGAGTATTGTGCTGGTAGTTTTTCATCCAGATGTCAGAAAGTCTAGTCATCAGATCCACAGAGTTAGTTCATCCTTAACTTCAACTCTCAGTCTCTTTTCAGCTTGGTGATATAACTGGTGGTGATGTGGTGAGAAAAGGATAACAGGCCTAGCTACTACATTTTTATCTTTTAAGTTAATTAATCACCTGGATGGATTAATTTGTTGAATCTGAACCCTAAGCTCCTGTAAATTATATCTTCATTTATTCACTCAGGGCTATGGGTTGTTCCTTTGGTTTAGTTTTTCTGTATATCTGATCCTGTTTGTTTTCTTTTGTTTAAGGACTCTTTAATATTTCTGATCCATTGATGGCACTATTCCTATTTATGGGTTTTTTCACTCTTACCTCAATGATTTTTAGGGATGAGAGAATATAGATATAGAGCATCAGTTTATTATATCAATTTATTTTCCCCCAAAATGTACATTTTAGTAAATAATATACATGAAGAACTGCATATAAATCACAGGGAAAAATCACAATAAATATTCATAAAATGAAAATAACTGTATCAGCAACACCCAGGTTAAAAACAGAATCTTACCAGCATGCCAGAAGTCTCCCTGTTCCCTTTCTCTTTGACTACACTCCCTCAAGGTAATCCTGACTTCTAACATAACAGATTAGTTTCACTAAGTTTTTAGTTTTATATGAATGATTCATCTATAAAATCTTTGATTTTTTTGTCTTCTTGTGCTAGACATTATGCTGTGAGATTTGTTGTCTTATGTAAATGTGGTGGCCACTACCATAAGGACTTATCTTACCTCCAATCCAAAATGATAACTCTACCATTATTTTTTAATTTGTTTTTCCTTGAAAAGTAATATTGTTGATTATTATTTTTCCTTTTTATTGTCTTTGGATACTATATTTTGTAAAGTATCAAATATAAGTATTTTCCCTTCTTTTCTATTGTGTTATATATTTTAAAATAATAAATTGAAGAAGTTATGTATATATTCTAGATATTTCACTTTACATATTTTGCCAGTTTCTTCACCCACTCTGTAGCTTGCCTTTCCACTCTCTTAATGTGTTTTTTGATATAAGTTCTAGTTTTAACGTGGTATTATTTATCACGTATTGTTTTATGGGCAGTGCTTTTTTGTGTTGTATGGTCATAAAGATGCTTTCATAAACTTTCTTCTAGGATATTAATAGTGTGTGTGTGTGTGTGTGTGTGTTTAATGTTTTACACTTAATTGTATGTTCCATCTATGATTGATATTTGTTTATGGACTAAGATAAATGTCAGAACTTATTGTTTTTCCATATGACTATTCAATTGATGCAGTTCCTTTATTGAAAACATGACTCATCGACCACCATAAAGGAGACTCATCTTTTTTGTCAATTGAAGTAACTATTTTCAAATTGAAATTTATGTTACAAAGAAAAAAATAGCTAATGAAATGTTTGTTTTATTGTAAATAAGCTGTGTAAAATGCATTGCTATTTAATTCATTTAAAATTTAAAAAAGTTCTTTTTATATTTTTTTAACATCTTTATCAGAGTATAATTGCTTTACAATGGTGTGTTAGTTTCTGCTTTATAACAAAGTGAATCAGCTATACATATACATATAAAATTCAAGTGGTCACATTAGACAAACCACATTTAACAATTTACTAGCTCATAACATCAGTCAATTAAAGACAAAAAGAGGCACCTTCAAAGGAACACTATTCACAAAACTTGTTCTAAGTGTTGTCATTAAAATTATATGCTGTAAGCTATGTAGTTTCTGAAGTTGTAGCCCAAAATAAAAGCCTTCATTGACCAGGAAAAATGATTCTTAAACACGCTTATAGATATTTTGTTTAATAATGAAAGGAGTATAACTTTTATAATAAAGTGTGATTTACAAGTGTTGTTTTCTTCCTGAATTGAATTTTGTGCATAAATATTTGCTAACCACTGTGGCACAGTAAGTAGGATTTTCACATAAGGGTTTCTTTGAGTATTGAGCAACAATAATAAGATACACTTTTTTCTAGTGTTAAATATTTTTTTGCAAGGATAGAGAGTGTTTAAGATCATAGCTTGCAAAAAGAAAAAAAATAATTAAAAACAAATTAATCACAGGAATTTGAGGGTTTTATTCTGAGAAAAGTTAAGAATGTTGCTTGTTATTATCAATCCACATTGTACTGTGAGTGTGGGGTGCATTAGCATAACTTTTTTTTCTTTGTGGTTTCCAAAATCATTATTTTGAATGTCTAAATTCTTTACATTAATGATTAAAGCAAATAATTGCTCATTTTAGCTTCAAAGGAGTCATTTCTCATAAATAATCAGTCTTCTTCTTTCTAAAATTTCAGCTCATTTTATCTTGCTCTTCTTAGAGTGACAATGTTGCTGAATTCATCACTTTTCTCTATTGAACTCTAATTCTGAGAAACCACACAGACATACACACATGGAGTTAATACCTTAGATGGGTGGTTGAGGGAATAATAACATTCCTTCACCCAAGGTCCAGTTCTTGTGAGCAATGACATTCATAAACCTACAGCCCATTCTAGGGTTGTAATGACATCCAGTTGTTGCTAGTCTCTCAATGATGCTTCTCCATCCATCCCTTAACCCTGCACACATTTTTTTTTATTGTGTTTTCATCAATCTCTCTTCAGTCACTGCATTGAGTGAATTCTGAGTTTCCTTCTGGTGTTCTGAGTGATACAACCAACACTGACAATCTCTTACCTACAGAAAATTGCGTGAAATATTTAGAGACATTTTATCTTAAATAATTTTTTTAGTAACACTTTAGAATTTGCAATAATATATCTATTATAGAGGTGAGAAAACTTGCTTCCCATAGCTTGAGAGTATAGAAGCCTAAATGTTAAGCCACCTTTACCTACCAGTAAAACTTTTCTCTAAATAAAACTTCTTATTAAGTAAAATTAACGTATACAGATTTAGGAGAAAATAAACTGACTTTTGGTAAACATATAACTTAATTTACCTCCTCCTGAGCATGATAGGTGGGTTTGGACTTTAGTCCTTTACCCCAAGCCTGTTTTGTAGATAAATGTAATAATTTTTGCTCCGCACACGAGGAAAGTTCCCTCCATTCCACTTTAATCTTTCAGAGACTTTCAGTAGTTATGACCTTGTCACCACTTTACTAGCTATATCAACAGAAACTGCTTTTTTTCATATCACAGGTTTCTCTGATAATTTTTCCATGATGCACATTCTTGGCTAACTTCTACCTCTCCATTTCTCTCCCTTTCTTTCTCTCTGTCCAGTATACAGTAGTATAAATCTCATCTAACTTGGATGGGAGCGAGGCTCCCATCCCATTAGGATGGGAGATCATTCACTTATGACTGATGATAACATGTCATAAAGAATATTTAGGTTGATGTGCCGTGACCTTCCTTTGATTATTCAGAGCTGTTCCTTTAATAACTCCAGCAAGACTTGTCAAAACACACTGCAGATACAGCCGTCTAACTCCTGCACTATCTCCCGATCTTATATTAAACAGAAATTCTTCATTTAAGCTAATTGTCCATAAAGTCCCTGGACACATTTGATCATAAAATCTATAGTCACTGACACAGAACAGTATTGCAGTTGTTTTTTACCAGGAGGTGGGGATCACTGGGGGCCATCTCAGGGGCTACCTACAACATTAGTCATTTCTTTTTTCTTTATTCTTACAATGCAAGAATAGACGGAAGGAAGAGAGGAAGTAGGGGAAAATCTATCATTTATTGTGTTCATATTATTTCTAGGAATTTTAACATACATTAAACCTCTTGATGCTTTAGAGTACAATGAGACTCACAAAAAATTAATTTTCCCAAGGTCATTCAGCTGGTTGATGAAGGACTTACACTCAAAACATCTCAAAATCAGATGTTTTGGGTTAAAATCTCTATGCTATATAAGATGGATAACCAACAAGAACCTACTGTATAGCACAGAGAACTCTACTCAATATTCTGTGATAACCTACTTGAGAAAAGAATCTAAAAAAGAATGAATTCATGCATATGTGTAACTGAATCACTTTGCTATACATCTGAAACTAACACAATATTGTAAGTCAACTATAATCCAATAACATTTTTAAAAAAGAATAAGAGCAAAAATCATAAAAAAATAAAACCCTAATACATTTTTTTAATGTAAGAGATAAAAATTCTCAAGTGTCCACATTAATGAAGTCTGATTACTAAGATTAGCAGATCAAAACAGTGCAATTTTCTATAGAATTTTATAGGGATGAATAACATAATTTTAACCTAATATTCCAGTAGAAAAGTAAAGGAAATTATTGAAATCATTGTTTTTGATAGGCCATTTTTCTGACATATTTATCTCTAAGTAATAGCTAAAATTCTATATCAAAGTTTTACATGATCACCTATTATTTTGGTATGGACATCATCTTTCTAATGGAATGTTTAAGTGAATTCTTAGGTTAAACTTCAAGATTTTTATTAATGTCAAGTACAGACTGCAATTAGATATAAAAAGAAGTGTACACTTCACAGATCATCCACATTTTAGAGAATTTAGCCTATCAAGCTTGTTATCAAGGAAATAACATTTTCATTCTTGAGATTATTATTCAATGTTTTACTATCTCCAATACTTGGGTTTTACTACAGCTAATGAAGTTTAGTCATTTGTTTTCTATTTCATCCTATATTTAAATTGTGCTAAACCTACAAGGTGGTATGTTATGGCATCCAAGCCTCTGCTGTTTAATTCTGTTGGCATTAACTGGACTTTTATGTTTTAAATATATTAAGTTTAAATCAAGAAACATTTATCGCTACAAGGTTGTATACGTTGCAATTAAGTGAGCTATGTCACATTTTAGAGCAAATATGTAAATCTTGTAGAAAGTTGTTATCCTTAGCTTAGTGATCCATTGCTGGTTTCTACTGATCAACTTATATTTAAATTCAGAAAGCCGGACATAATGATATATATTTAAATTCTGATGAATTTTAATTTCAAGTTCATTTTTCCATAATTATAAACTCTGCCTTTTCCCTGTATTTATGCATTTGAGCTGTTTTGTTCTATTTTGTTAAATGTTTGAAATCTTTGCATTCTGTTCTTAAAATAGCTCTTGAAATTTAGTGATCCCTCCACATTCTTTTAGTTCCCTGAAATTTAGTATAGAAAGAAAAGGTGACAAACTTTTTCTTCTTTTACATCTGCGTCTTTATTCCTGTCCTGCCACTAGGTTCTTCAGAACCTTTTTTTTTTTTTTAGATCCCATATATATGTGTTAACATACGGTATTTGTTTTTCTCGTTCTGACTTACTTCACTCTGTATGACAGTCTCTAGGGCTATCCACCTCAATACAAATAACTCAATTTTGTTTCTTTTTATGGCTGAGGAATATTCCACTGTATATATGTGCCACATCTTTTTTATCCATTCACCTGTCAAAGGACATTTTGGTTGCTTCCATGATCTGGCTATTGTAAACACAGCTGCAATTAACATTGTGGGACATGACTCTTTATGAATTATGGTTTTCTCAGGGTATAGGCCAGGTACTGAGATTGCTGGGTCATATGGTAGCACTATTTTTAGTTTTTTATGGAAACTCCATACTGTTCTCTATGGGGCTGTATCAATTTACATTCCCACCAACAGTGCAAGTGGGTTCCCTGTTCTCTACACCCTCTCCAGCATTTACTGTTTGTAGATTTTTTGATGATGGCCATTCTGACTGGTGTGAGGTGATACCTCATTGTAGTTTTGATCTGCATTTCTCTAATGATCAGTGATGTTGAGCATCCTTTTATGCATTTGTTGGCAATCTGTATGTCTTCTTTGGAGAAGTGCCTATTTAGGTCTTCTGCCTATTTTTGGATTGGGTTGTTTGTTTTCTTAATATTGAGCTGCATGAGCTGCTTGTAAGTTTTGGAGATTAATCCTTTGTCATTTGCTTCATTTGCAAATATTTTCTCCCATTGTAAGGGTTGTATTTTCGTCTTGCTTATGGTTTCTTTGTTGTGCAAAAGCTTTTAAGTTTCATTAGGTCTCATTTGTTTATTTTTCTTTTTATTTCCATTTCTATAAGAGGTGGGTCAAAAAGGATCTTGCTGTGATTGATGTCAAAGAGTGTTCTGCCTATGTTTTCCTTTAAGAGTATTATAGTGTCTGGTCTTACATATGGGTCTCTAATCCATTTTGAGTTTACTTTTGTGTATGGTGTTAGGAAGTGTTCTAATTTCATTCTTTTATATGTAGCTGTCCAGTTTTCCCAGCACCACTTATTGAAGAGGCTGTCATTTCTCCATTGTATATTCTTACCTCCTTTATCTAAAATAAGGTGACCATATGTGTGTGGGTTAATCTCTGGGCTTTCTATCCTGTTCCATTGATCTATATTTCTGTTTTTGTGCCAGTAACATACTATCTTGATTACTGTAGCTTCGTAGTATAGTCTGAAGTCTGGGAGCCTGATTCCTCCAGCTCCATTTTTTTTTCTCAGGATTGCTTTGGCTATTCAGGGTCTTTTGTGTTTCCATAAAAAATGTGAGTTTTTTTTGTTCTAGATCTGTGAAAAATGCCATTGGTAGTTTGATAGGGATTGCACTGAATCTGTAGATTGCCTTGGGTAGTATAGCCATTTTCACAGTATTGATTCTTCATATCCAAGAACATGGTATACCTCTCCATCTGTTTGTATCATCTTTAATTTCTTTCATCAGTGTCTTATAATTTTCTGCATACAGGTCTTTTGTCTCCTTAGGTAAGTTTATTTCTAGGAATTTTAATTCATGTGTTGCAGTGTTAAATGGGAGTGCTTCCTTAATTTCTCTTTCAGAATTTTCATCATTAGTGTATAGGAATGCAAGAGATTTCTGTGCATTAATTTTGTATCCTGCTACTTTACTAAATTCATTGATTAATTCTCGTAGTTTTCTGGTAGCATCATTAGGATTCTCTATGTATAGTATCATGTCATCTGCAAACTGTGACAGCTTCACTTCTTCTTTCCCAATTTAGAATCCTTTTATTTGTTTTTCTTCTCTGACTGTTGTGGTTAAAGCTTCCAAAGCTATGTTGAATAATAGTGGAGAAAGTGGACATCATTTTCTTTTTCCTGATATTACAGGAAATAGTTTCAGTTTTTCACCATTGAGAACGATGTTGGATGTGGGTCTGTCATATATGTCCTTTATTATGTTGAGGTAAATTCCCTCTTATGCCTACTTTCTGGAGGGTTTTACAATAAATGGGTGTTGAATTTTGTCACAAGCTTTTTATGCATCTATTGAGATGATCATATGGTTTTTCTCCTTCAATTTGTTAATATGGTTTATCACATTGATTGATTTGTGTATATTGAAGGATCCTTGCATTACTGGGATAAACCCTGCTTGATCATGGTGCATGATCTTTTTAATGTGCTGTTGGATTCTGTTTTGTAAATTTTGTTGAGGATTTTTGCATTTATGTTCATCAGTGATATTGGCCTGTAGTTTTCTTTCTTTGTGACATCTTTGTGTGGTTTTAGTATCAGGGTGATGATGACCTCATAGAATGAGTTTGGGAGTGTTGCTCCTTCTGCTATATTTTGGAGGAGTTTGAAAAGATAGGTGTTAGCTCTTCTCTAAATGTTTGATAGTATTTGCCTGTGAAGCCATCTGGTCCTGGGCTTTTGTTTGTTGGAAGATTTTTAATCACAGTCTCATTTTCAGTGCTTGTGATTGGTCTGTTTATATTTTCTATTTCTTCCTGGTTCAGTTTTGGAAGGTTGTGCTTTTCTAAGAATGTGTCCATTTCTTCTAGGTTGTCCATTTTATTAACGTATAGTTACTTGTAGTAATCTCTCATGATCCTTTGTATTTCTGCCATTTTAGTTGTTACTTCTCCTTTCTCATTTCTAATTCTATTGATTTGAGCCTTCTCCCTCTTTTCTTGATGAGTCTCACTAATGGTTTATCAATTGTGTTTATCTTCTCAAAGAACCAGCTTTTAATTTTATTGTTCTTTGCTATTGTTTCCTTCATTTCTTTTTCAGGTATTTCTGATCTTATCTTTAAGATTTGTTTCCTTCTGCTAACTTTGGGGGTTTTTTTGTTCTTCTTTCTCTAATTGTTTAGGTGTAAGGTTAGGTTGTTTATTTGAGATATTTCTTGTTTCTTGAGGTAGGATTGTATTGCTATATACTTCCCTCTTAGAACAGTTTTTGCTGCATCCTGTTGTGTTTTCATTGTCATTTCTTTCTAGGTAATTTTTTATTTCCTCTTTGATTTCTTCAGTGATCTCTTGGTTATTTAGTAGTGTATTGTTTAGCTTCCATGTGTTTGTAGTTTTTACAGATTTTTTTCCTGTAACTGATGCCTAGTCTCATAGGGTGGCAGTCAGAAAGGATATTCAACACAATTTCAATTTTCTTAAATATACCAAGGTTTGATTTGTGACCCAAGATATGATCTATGCTGGATAATGTTCCATGAGCACTTGAGAAGAAAGTGTATTCTGTTATTTTTGGATGGAATGTCCTATAACTATCAGTTAAGTTCATCTTGTTTAATGTGTCATTTAAAGCTTGTGTTTCCTTAGTTATTCTTACTTTGGATGATCTGTCCATTGGTGAAAGTGGGGTGTTAAAGTCCCCTACTATGATTGTGTTACTGTCAATTTCCTCTTTCATGGCTGTTAACATTTTCCATACGTATTGAGGTGCTCCTAGGTTGGGTGCATAAATATTTACAATTGATACATCTTCATCTTGGATTGATCCCTTGATCATTATATAGTGTCTTTCTTTGTCTCTTGTAATAGTCTTTATTTTATAGTCTATTTTGTCTGATATTAAAATTGCTACTCCAGCTTTCCGTTGATTTCCATTTGCATGGAATATCTTTTTCCATCCCCTCACTTTCAGCCTGTATGTGTCCCTAGGTCTGAAGTGGGTCTCTTGTAAACAGCATATAGATGTGTCTTGTTTTTTTATCCATTCAGCCAGTCTGTCTTTTGTTTGGATCATTTAATTTATTTACATTTAAGGTAGTTATTGATATATATGTTCCTATTACCATTTCTTAATTGTTTTGGGGTGATTTTGTAGGTGTTTTCCTTCTCTTGTGTTTCCTGCCTAGAGAAATTCTTTTAGCATTTGTTCTAAAGCTGGGTTGGTAGTGCTGAATTCTGTTAGCTTTTGCTTGTCTGTAAAGGTTTTGATTTCTATGTCAAATCTGAAAGAGATCCTTGCTGGGTAGAGTAATCTTGGTTGTAGGTTTATTCTTTTCATCACTTTAAATATGTCCTGCCAGTCCCTTCTGGCTTGCAGAGTTTCTGCTTGAAGATCAGCTGTTAACCTTAGAGGGATTCATTGTATGATTTTTGTCATTTTTCCTTTGCTGCTTTTAATATTTTTTCTTTGTATTTAATTTTTGATAGTTTCATTAATATGTGTCTTGGCATGTTCTCCTTGGATTTATCCTGTATGGGACTCTGTGCTTCCTGGACTTGATTGACTATTTCCTTTCCCATATTAGGGTAATTTTCAACTATAATCTCTTCAAGTATTTTCTCAGTCCCTTTCATTTTCTCTTCTTCTTCTGAGACCTTTATAATTTGAATGTTGGTGTATTTAATGTTGTCCCAGAGGTCTCTGAGCATGTTCTCAATTCTTCTCATTCTTTTTTCTTTATTCTGCTCTGCAGTAGTTATTTCCACTATATTATCTTCCAGATCACTTATCCATTCTTCCTCAGTTTTTCTGCTATTGATTCCTTCTAGAGAATTTTTAATTTCATTTATTGTGTTGTTCGTCATTGTTTGTTTCTCTTTAGTTCTTGCAGGTCCTTCTTAAACGTTTCTAGTATTTTCCCCTTTTTATTTCCAAGATTTTGTATCATCTTTACTACCATTACTCTGAATTCTTTTTCAGGTAGACTGCCTATTTCCTCTTCATTTGTTAGGTCTGGTGGGTTTTTGTCTTGCTCCTTCATCTGCTGTGTGTTTCTCTGTCTTCTCATTTTGTTTAACTTACTGTGTTTGGGGTCTCCTTTTCACAGGCTGCAGGTTCATAGTTCCCATTGTTTTCGGTGTCTTCCCCCAGTTGCTAACTTTTTTTCAGTGTGTTCTGTAATCTTTCTGGTGGAGGGGACTCGTGCCTGTGTTCTGGTGAATGATTCTGGATCTTGTCTTTCTGGTGGAGAGGACCACATCAGGTGGTGTGTTTTGGGGTGTCTGTGACCTTATTATGATTTTAGGCAGCCTCTCTGCTAATGGGAAGGGTTGTGTTCCTGTCTTTTTAGCTGTTTGTCATAGGGTGTCCAACATTGTAGCTTGCTGGTCATTGAGTGGAGCTGTGTCTTAGCAATGAGATAGAGATCTCTGGGCAAGGTTTTGCTCTTTGATATTACATGGATCTGGGAGGACTCTGGTGGACCAATGTCCTGAACTTCATTTTCCACTTCAGAGGCACAGGTCTGACATGCAGCCAGAGCACCAAGACCCTGGCAGCCACATGGCTGAGAAGAAAATGGCGAAAAAAAGAATGAAAGAAACAATAAAATAAAATTATTAAAATAAAATTATATTAAAATTAAGAAAATTTAAAAAGTAATTTAAGAAAAAGAAGAGAGTAAGAAGAAAGCAACCTAACCAAAGAACAAATCCACCCATGATAGCAAGCACTGAAAACTATACTAAAAAAAAAAAAAAAAAAGACAGACAGACAGAACCCTAGGACAAATAGTAAAACAAAGGTATACAGACAAAATCACACAAAGAGACATACAGATACACACTCACAAAAAGAGAAAAAGGAAAAAATATATATCTATATATTTAAAGAAAAAGAGAGCAACCAAATCAATAAACACATTTAACAATGATAATAAACTCTAAATACTTAACTAAGATAAACATATAACCAGAAATAAATTAGATGCAGAAAGCTAACCCTAATTCTACAGTTTCTCCCAAAGTCCACCTCAATTTTGGGATGGTTTATTTTCTATTCAGGTATTCCGGAGATGCAGGTTACATCAAGTTGTTTGTGGAGATTTAATCCATTGCTCATGAGGCTTCTGGGAGAAATTGCCTTTCTTCTTCTTTGTTCACACAGCTCCTGGGGTTCAGGTTTTGATTTGGCCCTGCCTCTGCTTGTAGGTCACTGTAGGGTGACTGTTCCTCACCCAGACAGGACAGGGTTAAAGCAGCAGCTGATTAGGGGGCTCCATCTCACTGAGGCCTGGGAGAGTGAGGGTTATGTAATTCGGGGCAAGCCTGCAGTGGCAGAGTCCAGCATGATGCTGCAACAGCCTGAGGTGCTCCATGTGTTCTCCTGGGAAGTTGTCCCTGGATCATGGGATCCTGGCAGTAGCAGGCTCCCAGGAGGGGAGGTGTGGATAGTGACCTGTGCTTGCACACAGGCTTCTTGGTGGCTGTGGCAGGAGACTTAGCATTTCATGCCTGTCTCTGGTGGCTGCACTGGTAGCCGCAGCTCGCATGTGTCTGGAGCTTGTTTAGGTGGTGTTCTGGATCACCTTTCCTCATGCACCCTGAAACAATGGTCTCTTGCCTCTTAGGCAGTTCCAGACTTTTTCTCAGACTCCCTCCTGGCTAGCTGTAGCACACTAGCCCTACAGAATGTGTTCACACAGCCACCCACAGTCCTCTCTCTGTGGTCTGACCTCCGAAGTCCGAGCCTCAATTCTCAGCCACCATTCGCCCTGGTGGGTGAGGAGACAAGCCTCTCAGGCTAGTGAATGCTGGTTGGCACCAATCCTCTGTGCAGGAATCTTTCCACTTTGCCCTCTGTGTCCCTGTTGCTGTGTCCTCCTCTGTAACTCTGAACCTTCGCCCCTGCCCACCACCCGTCTCTGCCAGTGAAGGGGCTTCCTAGTGTGTGGAAACTTTTCCTCCTTCACAGCTCCTTCCCAGAGGTGCAGGCCCTGTCCTTATTCTTTTTTCTTTTTTTTTTCTTTTTTTCTTTTTCCCTACCCAGGTACGTAGGGAGTTTCTTTCCTTTTAGGAGGTCTGAGGCCTTCTGCCAGTGTTCAGTAGGTGTTCCATAGGAGTTGTTTCACATGTAGATGTAATTTTGTTGTATTTGTGGGGAGGAAGGTGATCTCAATGTCTTACTCCTCTGCCATCTTGAAGTTCTCCCACCAAACATTTTTAATGCCTAAAGAGTGATCTCTTGTTTTTTCTCCTAACTTGAACTTAAGTTTCTTCATTCTGAACTTTAAGTCCAAGTAAGGTAATTATTCTTCTTGATAGAAAAGTCAGAAACAGACTGGGAGCTAAAAATTGTGTGGTCTCACCTACTTTTAACACCATACCATCTGTTTCAAAGAGTCCAACTATGTCTGTCTTATTTTTTGTTTTGTTTTGTATTTTAGCATAACTTTTAAGAATAAAAAGCCAAGTTTAGTTTTGTTTATAATTTTTGCAACTTATGTGGAGCTTCATTTAGCTATATTTATACTCATCAAATGTATATTCTTCCTTTCATCAGTTTCATTCATTTATGTAATGACATTCCTAATCAACATATTCTGATACTTTAAAAAATTGCTAATACTGCAACACGTATAATATAAATTCAAAGTACTCTTACTTGGCCCACTCCTAACATTTCCTCAAAGGTAACCAAGGTTGACATTTTATTGCCTGTTCATTTTGACATTTCTCTTTGTACATTTTATGAATTATACATACACACACATATATAAAATATATATGTATTCAAATATACACACATATTAATATACACATGATTGAATAAAATATATAGACCTGTACATGAAATATGCACTTTACAGATAGATATAGACAGTGTACAAATGTCTATATATTTTATGCATGCCTGTATATATATATATATATATATATATATATATATATATATATATTTTTAGCAACCTGGCTCTAATACTTTTCAGTATATCATAAACTTTTTTTCCCATTTTTGTTAAGATTTTTCTCATTTTTTAAAGCTGTATCTCTATAATCATTGTACCATAATTTACTTAAACATATTCTAATCAGCTTGTTATCAGTTTTTAATTGTGCTTTTTAAAATAATAACTGTTAGATATTCTTGTGCATAAGGAAGTTGTGTCATCAGAAGTCCAAGAGATGAGGAGAGAATGGAGAGAACCTCCACAAGCACTCCAGCTCACACTGAAGACCAAACAATGGCCACTACCACTTGGAGATGAGAAGGAAAACCAAGAGAGATCTCCAGAGGCACAGACACCAAGGACCTACTGACATCTTAGGGCAAAAAAAGAGAACTGAGAGAAACTCCACAAGTACTTAGAACCTTACACTGAGCACCAGTCAGCAGCCATCTGTTGCTGACAATTGAGGAGGAAACTGAAGGAGACTCCCATGAGGCACTAATGAATGGGGTAGGCTGATGGCTGAGATCAGGACAGGATAACAGATATAAACTATCCTGGTGATCAAAGTCTAAGCCCTGCTAAAGAATTGATTCTGATTCTATCTTCAATAATATGGAACTTCTGGTGACTCTACCATAAGCATCAATATTCCAAGCCTTGTTCAGTCACAGACTAGATTGAAATAATTCCCTTATTCATTGCCTGACAGAAGAAGCGGTGTATTCTTTTGGGAAGTAAATATGATTTACCTTAGCCTTTATTGCTCTTTTATACACAATAGCTGACATTGGATCAAAGATTATGAGATATAAGAAAATGTGACACATTATCAAGAGAGGAAATAGACAATAAAACCAGATCCAGGTGTGATCCCGATATTTCAATTATCAGACAAATACACTGTAATAGCTATGATCTAGAAATTCTACTGATATTTATCCAAGGGAACTAAAAGTATATGTGCATGAAAGGAAAAAGAATTACATGTGGATGTTTATAAATACCCAAACCTACAAATTATCATATATCCATGCAATAGAATATTACTCAGCAATAAAATAGAAAGAACTACTGATACATGTAATATCATATCCTCAACAAAAGGAGCCATACATTAAAAAAAAAAAAACTGTGTGATTTATTTACATGAAATTCTAAAATTTTCAAAAAAATCTACAGTGACAGAAAGTAGATCAGTGATTGCTTGGAGATTGGGATTGGGAAAATGAATGACTATAGAAGAGCATGAAGGCCCTTTCTGGGGTAATGTAGTTTATATTTTGATTATAATACTAGTTCCATGAGTATATGTATTTGTCAAAATACATAGAATTGTACAAATAAAATACACTTATTGTACATTAAATATATCTTAATAAAGTTATTTTAAATTAAAAATACTTTTTGTAAAATAAATAGGCCAGGCATATACATGGAGAGAATATTATCAACACATCCAGCAGGCAAAGATCATGTGTCCAGCACATATAAATAACTCTTCCAAATTAAAATGACAGAAAAACAAAAAAGTAAGCAAAATATTTGAATAGCCACTTCAAAAAATAAGGTATGCAAATAGCTAATATACTAGTGAAAAAAGAGTAATGAAAAATGAATAATTATTACTCATCAGGGAAATGAAAATTAAAACAGGGAGATACCACTATATATTTATTAAAATAGTCAAGAAAAATGTCATCACCAATCAAGGAGAGAGTGTAAACACCAAATGTTGGAGAAGTTGTAGAACAACCAGAACTCTTATACACTACTAATAATATTGTAAAATGGTACAACTAGTTTGAAAAGCTGTTCAGCAGTTTCTTAAAAGTTATACATGGATCTTCCCCTGACCCAGGTATTCCATTCTTTGATATTGTTCCAAGAGAGAAAAAACATGTCTGTAAAAACCTATAAACAATTGTTCATAGCAGCTTTATTTATGAGCACCCAAAACTGAAAGTAACCTAGGAGTCCATCAACAAGAGAACGTTAAACACACAATAGTCAGTAATATGAAGGAAAATAAATAATTTATACACATATAGAAAAGGTGAATCTCAAAAACATCTTGCTAAGTGAAGAATCTAGGAACAAAAGAATAGTGCCTCCATTCATATAAAGTTTAAAATAGGCAAAACAAACCCTTGGTGTTGAAAATCAGATCAGTGGTTGCTTAGAAAATGGGAGAATAGTGCTGATTGTCAGAAGGTATAAAGAATAATGGAAATATTATATTCTTAATTGTGGTATGGGATAGGTTTTTTTTATGTGTTTGTGAAGCTGATTTAATTATACCCTTAATATCTCTGTCTTTTGTATTTTTTTATGAGATGGTCAGTTGGGTGCAGCCACAAGATGATATAGAAGTGAGGCTCAGGAATAAAGGACACTTAATTTACCCACAAGTACTAGACATGAGAGGTATGACACACTTCCTGGGGCCAACAGGAAAGACACCAGAGTGGTCAGGAGGCAGAAGACAAGACCAAGGTGATGGTTTAGGCCATGGCCCTTATTGGGGTTTTTGCGGGAAAGGCGTGGCAGGGCAGGGTGACCCATTTAGAATTAGTTAGTATGGGACTATAGAGATGGTCCCTAGTTGCCAGACACCTGTCTCTTGGACGGCTAATGCAAAGGAATATTGTCTCATGGGGTGTACAGGCCAGCTAGAGGAGATTTGTCTTGTATTGATTGGTTTCTGTATCAAAGACAGTTCCCTGGCTGGGACCTTTGCTGGCTCTAAGAATTGGCTAATCCTCAGAGGGGCAGTCTTTCCCCACCCAGAAATGTTTTTAAGATATAAAAACATCACAATATACTATGCTATATGTACTATATACATATACATATATATGTATATATATATATATATATATATATATATATATACACACAATGCATTTCTTTATATGTAAATTATATTTTGTTTTTAAAAAACTTGGGGTCTTATATAAAATTTTGGGCAGTATTTCCAGGTGTTAAACTGTCTCTGAAAAGTGAATGATTAGCTTATGTTTTGTACTTCATCTGTCTAAAATGTGCATGTGTATGTTTCTGTGTGTGCTTGTATGTGTGTGATGTGATTGTTGCCTTCTATATAGTAATATTGGCAAGCCCATGGGAAATGAAAAAAAGACATTTTCCATCATGATATATTTTGTCAAGACATGATTCCCAAAATTGAATTTTATTATTCTTTACAATTCATATAACCAAATTCTATAGTTAAATTATCATTTAGGTTTTAATGTCACAGACTTCTCATTTGATATGACTTGATACAGACTACTGGTTACTTATTACAGATAATGTCCAAACACTGATACATTCTCTCACATATTCATAGATACCATAGCATGAACAGAAATAGATACCCCTAATTCTCTTTTATTAAGCAAATACTTTTTTAAATAACTAAAATTCATTTTGTATATGCCTAGAAAAAATCCTGGGTGATATAAAAGTGATTTTTTTCTTACCTGAGTGTTCTGATTTTTTTTTAAACATGCCAAACTTTTGTAATTAGAAAATCTACAATAAATGTTATTTTAAAAATCTATCTAAAAAGTGTGTATCCTTTCAATTTGTTCAATAGGAGCAGAATCGGCCAAGGCATGGGAAATTTTGTATGAGCAGGAGGATCTACTCCAGGGTGACCTCTTGACTACAGGAGAAACAATCACTGACCAGCATAGGTTCCAAACAGTACTCCCCCCACCTTGTGATTCACAAATTGGGAAGAAAGAACACTGTAACAGCCCATATGGAAAGGTTTTGTTCCAAAGAACAGTTTCTATGCTGTTATACTCATTGCTTCAGAGACCTAAAAAAAATCTCCAAGCCTATGGTTTACCTTGGACCCATGCCTGGCATAATATAACAATTACCATGTAAAGGCACAATTTTTTAGTCTAAATATGATGAACTGGATTGGATATTGTGAAATTATTAGAAATCATTTTGCCTAGACTAGATGAAAGGCTAAATTTTATAGTTAAATACAATTTTGAGGAGAAAAAGTAAGTTTAGCAGGCCCATCAGCCTTTTTCCCTTAATCGTTTCCCTGTAGATTTTCCCACTCCATGAGAAGAGGAGTCTGGGAAAGAGGAATCTAAGTAAGAAGGGGAATCTTGTCAAAGGAGCAAAAAGTAAATGGAGTTTTTTTTAAATCTATTCTGGCCCTCTTTTTGGCCTGATGGTATCAGTGTAAAACATGGCTGAAAACTACTGCCACAGGCAACTAGTTTGCAATTCAACAGAAATCATTATTACCTTATATGCTGCTTTAAACTCTTCTTCAAATGATCAGAATAAATATTATATGTTGAGAACTAAGTTTTTAAGTGTGAAGGGAAAGAAAACTAATATTTATTGGGCCCTTCTATATCCTAGAAACTATACTAAGTGATTTGGACTCATTATATTATTTTCTAACACTCCACTCTGGAGAAAAATTGATATGTTTCCTTCCTCACCCTGTCAGACTAAGATAACTTTTTGTGAATGAGTGTGAAAATCATGGAGATATGTGTTGGACTACTGGACAAGTTTATTGACACTTCATGATAGCATTTTAATTTACCCAAAGTGTTAAGTCATGGACATATGATAGATATCAATGAGAAATTCTACATGTCCTGAGTAGACAGCCCAGGAGTACAAACTATCAAGAAATTAGAAATTAGCAAAATATTTAGTTGTTTCTGAGGTAACTATTTACCACCAGGTAAATCTCCTTGCCCTGATAGCTGTCTTAGTGGCAGAGGATAAAATGTTCTTACTTTCTTGAGCAGGAGCAGCGGTGGGAAGGGATAATCTCTACTTCACCAAGTACCAGTGTCACCCGACCACCTCTACTGCTTCTGAGTGAAGATCACTAGTATATTATTATATTCTCCAAACTTGTACTCTTTGAAACCATAAATTTCAAATAAGAATTTCACAGAGGCTAGAATTCCTATTTTAAAAGTAAAGGAGGAATACAAAGCTTAACTAATTCATTGCATATTTCTTTGCCTTTTCAAATTTTTTTAAGATGCATATATTACTTTTACAGTTAGGAAAACATTAACACGTTCATGTTACTAAGCTATTGTCTCATAAAAGTATAGAAACATAAATAAATAGAGTTAGTTTATTGATATGTTTCATGCTAGTGATTTGACTATATTGATTCAGAAATAGCTAAGGTTTATGAACTTTCCAAAACACAGAAGTGGTAAAATACCACATTAAAATTGGCTGTTAATAAGTTTTATAGAAGTATCATGTATTTTCATCAATACATATTTCACATATATTGTTTTTCTTACAAAATTATAGAAGCAAAGTAGAAAACATATGAAAACTTAGCCCTCTATTTGACTGTATAGTTCTAAATGCCAGGTCTTCAGGACTCAAGATATAAATGTTTGTATGAAGTAACATCTAAAAATGTGTAATAATAAAATTCTGATTAAAGTTTCTTCTATAGCATATGCATTTTCTCCTGGCCAAAAATCAAAACATCACATTTTACTACCAAATATACTTGGCATTAAGGCACACACAGTTGTTCCCTATTTACCATAAATTTGCTTCCTTGTTTAATGCTCACTTAATGTGCATGAACTACACGGGTAATTTACTCCCAGTTTACAGTGAGGCATAAAACTCCCATAGAATCTTTGCTTGAATATTCAGTAGAATATGTGTAAAATGCTGGTGTGAATGTGATTTAAATGTGATGTGAATTTGGAGGTGGTAAGGAAATATTCTTCAAAATGATGTTAAGGTAATAAAAAAAACCAGATTACAAAGGAAATATCTTTTACTCAACCCCTGGGCAAGATGACATGACTGTAAATTATAGAAATTTTTCCATGTGTCAATAACTGCAGATGTTACTGTAAAACACATGCACTGCACATATGAACAGGCAGGTGCACACTTACACATATGTAGGAATAATATAATAAGTGGGAAATGCTAATTCAAATTCATATGTCTTTAGATTGCTAGAATATCTATAAGAGGGTGGCATCAGCAAGATAGAGAGTAGGAAACCCTGAACTCTCCTTCTCCACAAACATACTAATTCAGTAAAAATTCATGGACAAATTCCCTTTGTAAGAAATTCATAAAATAATTGAAAGGCTCCTTCACCCCAGAAGAATGTAAAACCAGATTCACCAAAGCCAGTAGAGAGATTTAGGGCACTCTCTTTCTGGAGTTCCTGTCCCCAGCACAGCGTCATGTGACCAGGAAGAGACCTCTAAGCTCCTAAATTCATCTAGGGAAGGGAAAGTGTTGGTTTGTGATCCAGTGTCCAAACTTTTATGAAAAGGCTTCTGTCTTGTCAGTCTTGAAGCTCTGACAGGTCTGACAGAGTCTAACCCCTTCCCACCAGGGAAAACCAGAGACAGAAGCTTAGCCTGTTAGATGCCATAGATCCTCACCTCTGCTCAGCACAGAATAAATAGATTAAAAATCTCAGCTCTTGGCCTCCTCCTGGGGAGGAAACAACTTGATTCAAACATCCAGAGCCCCAACTTTTCTGGAGCTGACAAAGAACTAACATCTGACTTACCAGTACTGGAGCTCTGATAGGTCTGGCACAGTCTAGCCACCCAGAGGAAAACAGCAATGTGAGTTGGGCTGTTAAATGTGATAGATTCACCCACTGTTTAGCACAGAGAAAGCAGATAAAATAATCCCAACACAAAGGTACTCCTTGGAGAGGGAAAGAGTTGATCTGCACATCCACCACCCCACTTTTCCATGAATGCCCAAATAAGTAGCATGTTTTCCAAGTCCTGGAGCTCTGATGGGTCCAGCAGAGTCTAGCTGCCTGGGATAGAACAGAGCTGATGATTTGTAATGGTAGATATTGTAGATTCTTCCCTCTTGCTCAACACAGAGCAAACAAATGAACCATCTCGGCTCTCAGTTTCCCCCGGGAAAGGAAAGAGTTGATTCATCAGGTCAATGCCCCAACTTCTCTGGGGCAGCCAAAAGAACTGGCATTTGAATTGTCTGTCTTAGAGCTCTGGTGGGCCTGGCGCAGTCTAGCCACAAGTGGGGTAAGAGAGCTGGTGGTTTGGGCTGGTAGACAACATAGCTCTTCATCTCTCCAGCTCAGCCCAGAGTAAGTGGACAAAAGCCATAGAATCCCTGATAAATATAGATACAAAATCCTCAATAAAATGCTAGTAAACTAAATCCAACAGCACTTTAAAAGGATCATACACCATGACCAAGTGGGATTTATCCCTGGGATGCAAAGAATGCAAGGTTGGTTCAACATACAAAAAAATCAATTAATATGATACACCATATTAACAGAATAAAGAATAAAAGTAACATACAAGTGAAGAGATGCAGAAGAAATATATGATAAAATTCAACAACTCCCAATAAAAACTCTCAGCACACTGGAATAGAAGGAACACACCTCAACATAATACAGGCCATATGTGAAAAGCCCACATCATACTCAATGGTAAAAATAAATAAATAAATAAAGCTTTTACCTAAGATCAGAAACAAGGCAAGGATGGCCAATGTCAATTCTTCTATTCAACATAGTACTGGAACAGAACAATCAGGCAAGAAAAAAATAAATAAAAGGCATCCAAATTGGAAAAGAAGTAATATTGTCCCTGTTTGCAAATGATGTGACTATGTGACTATATATATATATATATATATATATATACACACAGATATATATATATACATATATATATATATCAAAGACTTCTTTAAAAAACTCTTAGCACTAATTAATACATTTAATAATGTTCCAGAATACAAAATCAAAATACAAAAATCAGTTTCCTCACTATATACTAATAACAAACTATATGGAAAGGAAATTACATAAAATCCCACATACAATAGCTTCAACAAGTATAAAATATTAAGAAATCAACTTAACTAAGGAAGTGAAAAACTTGCCTTGAATAGGTATTTCTCAAAGGAAGACATACAAATGACCAACAGGTATATGCAAAGGTACTCAATGTCACTATTCACCAGCAAAATGAAAGTCAAAACCACAGTGAGATATCACTTCACACCAGTTAGTATGTCCTTTATAAAAAGGACAACAAGGCAAGGAATTGGAGAAATTGAAACCCCTGTAGTACACTGTTGGTGAGAGTGCAAAAATGGTGCTGCTGTGAGAAAAAGGATAAATTTCCCTCCAAAATTTAAAAACAGATTACCGTATGATCCAGTAATTACACTGCGTGGCATTTATCCTAAAGATTGGAAATCTGAATATTGAAATGACCTTAACACTTCCATGTTCATTACAGCACTATTCAGAATCATCAAGATGTGAAAACAACCTAAATGTCCATCAACATGAATGAGTTAAGAAAATGTGGTATATGAATATAATGGAATATTAGGCAGTCTTTAAAAAGAAGAAAATTTTGAAATTTTTGACAACATGGGTGAACCTTAAGGACATTATGCTACGTGAAATAAGCCATTCATAGAAATACAAGTACTGCATGTTTTCACTTATATGAGATATCTAAGATAGTCAAATTCCATAGAATCAAGGACTGAAATAGTGGTTGCTAGAATGAGGGCAAGGGTGGGGAAATACTAATCACAGCATACATTTTCAGGTAAGCAAGATGAATAAGTTCTAGTGATCTGTTGTACAGCATTGTACCTGTAGTCAACAATAATGTAATGTACACTTAAAAATTGTTAAGAGGGGAGATCTCATGTCAAGTATTCTTACCTCAATAAAATAAAAATAAAATGAGTATCTATAGATTTTAATTTATAGAATGTTTTTAAAATTTACATATTTGTTTCTCATTTATCCCACCAATTTTAAGGTTATGATTTATTATGCTTTCTAGTAAATATAGGCTTTTTGTTTGGTTTAAGTAAAGTCTAATGCTAATGAATCTGATTAATGGGGTACCTGAAAACATATCTTTTAGTTTGGAGTAGGCTTTTTGAAAACTGTAAAGCAAGTTTCATGCCAGTGTACATTTATTTTGAATTGATGAATTACTCTGTCCATGAGGAAGAAAGTGAGTATGACTAATACTACGTGTAGTTTCACACCTGTTGTGGTGTTGGCATATGGCTGGTTATCTCATAAATAATTTTCTTGAGCTACTTTGGAGAAGTTATTGATAAAGTATATAATGGTAGAACTCTGCAAAAATACCAGAAACATTACAACTGCTGCCTTACTTTTCATATGCCTTTGCAGCTGCCATATTCTCATCTGAAATGGTGTCTATTTAACCATGCTTACTATCTCTTTCAAATGCTTTTTGAAAACTCACATTTTCTCTAAAGAGAAAAGTTGTATTCTTCATTCTGTTTCCTGAACATTATCTTTAATATGAACTGGAAGTATGTCAATTTGCAAAGCATCAATCCTGAAAATAAGTATACAGTGTTTTATACTGATCTCAAATCATTCTTTCCAAGTCACTTCTCCAACTCTATTACAAAACTTTTAGTAGAAAATCTAGGCTCTTTTCACATCTTTTTCTGTAAATTTTCCTATCAAACATAGGAATGTACAAAGAGTAGAGATTCTTACTGAGAAATCAAGAAAAATTAATAAAGATAAGTTTCTGTGAAGCAATATATTTTAAGAGAAATAATGGTGAGCATTTTGAATGTTCATTACATGTGAAGTATTGCTTCAAATGTTTGATATGAATAGATTTATTCAGTTCACAAAACTTTTTGAGTTAATTTACATTATTATTGCCATTTTAGGTGTGTGATATAAGAGGCATACATATTTTGTAAACTTGTTCTGAGGACTACAACTAGTAAGAGCTGGCATTTGAATCCAGATAGATTGATTCTAGAGTCTGTGTGTCAAGGACACTGGTTTTCCTACTTCTCTATGCTAAGAATCATGGAGCCATGGCAACATGCCTTTCACATGCTACGATGGAGGTAGTGTCATGAACCAGAACTAAGTAATTCAAAGAATTAAATTCCAATGCTGCTCTTACTACCCATTCATTTTCCCCTACCCTTCCTCAATATCCACCTCTATAAAATCAGACATTTATACTATATGGATTTTAAAGCTTCTTTCTGTTCTAAATATTCTTTTGTTTAATAAAAATCATAGTGATGTTAACAGTGAAGGCAAATATTGTTGGTATTTACTCATTTCTACTAGAGACAGGCACTATGCTACCTGATCTTTCACATCTGTTTATTTTTAACCTACAAATGATACTTTTCTTTAAATATAATTATCACCTCTCTTTTCGGAGGAAGAAACTGAGGCTCAGAAAATATAAGTAATTTTCCCAAAGTAAGAGGACTTTCTAATGGCTGAGCTAAAATTAAAAGCCATATGTATATATCTGTGCTCATTCCTACAAACCATTATGTCTCTCATGTGTAATAATATACCACGCTTTTTTCATTATCAACATTTGATGCTTCTGTATGAGCAAATCATTCTTTATTAAATTTTTTTCCTTGAAATAAATATATATTTTTGTTTAAATTGAATATATGCTATAGATTTTGCCTATTCACATATCATCCAGGGTAGCAAGCTATATCAGATATGTAAGTTAGCTATAGTAAATCCATTTTGAAGGCCTTGAATTGTCCTTTTCTCCCTTCTCTTCTTCTTACTTATTTTTAAGATTGTTCTAACATTAAAACAAAATAAAAAGACTCCTGACTTGACAAAGCTTACTGGTTTTCCTCATGTATCTCAGTTTATAAGAAAATATACGATTTCACAAAATGTACATATTGTGTGAAATGTGGGTAATAATTCTTCTATATATAATATATATACATATATAGGAATATTTTATTCTGTAAATTATTAATAAACAGAAACCTCAATTAAATAGAATTAGGTGACCAAAACTGGGGAATTCTCATGGCCTGCAATGATACCAGAGTCCAGCAGGAAGAAGAAAGACCTCCTCTTCTTTCCTGGCAACAACTCAGCCAATGAAAAGCCATGAACACTTTGTTTGCTATAACCCTCACAACCTACTTTTCCTCTCTATAAAAGCTTTATTTTTCCCTTGCAATACAGGGACTTGTATATGGCTGGCCATAATTGTGGACCTGGAATTACAATTCTTTGCTCACCCTGTATAAGCTAGTGTTTGCTGAAGAAATAAATGGCAGTCTATTATTTTAGGTCAACATTTTGTGGGCCCATATTGGATTCCAGTGAAGACCCCTAACAACATGGGACTGGTGAGTAAAGATATGTTGTACCCACACTAAGCCCTTTATTGCTCACCACTTTTTTTTTCTGATCCTAGGGTTTAAGGGTATGTCTTCCTCCTGGATCTGAGATTCTGTCTTCTTTGTGTTTTGAAGCTTTCCAGGCTTTATTTGGGATCTATTTTAAGATTTTGTCCTTTCTAATTAAGGTCTTTTTCTTCATGTGAGTACTCATTTGACACTTTGGTCTGCTTTTGAAATCAGACTGTTTCTCCTAGAACTAGCTATCTATATTTGTCCATTCCTTCAGAGATGGGCTATTTCATTGAAATTGTCCCTGCTCAACCTTCCACTCATTCCTTTGGAATAAGGATTGTTCTATGAGAACTGGAATAAGAAGACTTCGGCATGGCTCTTCCAGGACCAAACTGTCCCCTTAGAATTGGATGGTTTTAGGCCTGCAGGCTGTTTGAGTTGCAAGCTGTCTGAGTTATTTGAACTGTTGAAGCTGAACTGCAGTCTGTTTAAGTTATTTAAGCTGTTTGAGCCATTTAGGCAGTTTCATAAATATTCTTTTATTCTAGGGAAAAACCTCTGAGAAATGGCATCCCAGTGATCTAAATATTTTGAGGGCATCCTCCCTAAAGGACCTTAGCCAATTTTATATTTAAAAACCATGGTCCATCCTCAGGTGGATTTCTAACCAAATGGACCAACCTGATCAAAAGTAACTTAGAATATCAATGGTCATTGAGGAGAACTTTTGTAATTTCCAAACTTAATTTTCTTAAACTAAATTGGACTACTACATAGGTCTAAATTTCCAGAATTGAATGGAATGCCTATTTCAATTGGTATTTTGAGACTTGCAAATATTCTCAGAAGCCTAAAATTACCTCTCTAAAAAGATACAATTTTAAGATTGACTGAGGTAAACTAACAATTAAAGAAAGAAAGAGTGGTTTCCAAACCACTCTTTGGTTTCATGCTCCTCTTCCTTGGCTCCTTTGTCTCAGGCCTTGCCTCCAATGCCATCTACCTCCTTCTTTCTACATCCTCAGTTCTCTCATACTAATTCACTGAACTTCCCCCTTTCTCTGAAATTCTTCCCACTCCCTTTTCCTCTGAACTTATCAAAACTTGTTCCTTTAAAATTAAGCATTCTGAAGATTCAGAGGCTAAGCCTTAATTTCTTATATTTCCTGGACTAAAGCTAAACCATGAGCCATAGTGAAAGATTTTCCCAAAACAACAGAAGATTCTCACCAATTTGCTGAGGGATTAAATGTGGTCATTCAAGCATATCAACCTGATTTCTCTGACTTATATCAGCTGTTCATATGCTTGTCAGTGAATGCCAGACCCAGCATTGGATGCAAATCACTAATTGGAAAAATCCTGAAAAGTCTCTAGAATTACAGCCAGGAGACCAGCCTGGTAATTTATTATATAATTAGGCTTGAGCAATCATTAAGCACATTTATTTAGCAATTCCTAGGACTTTTTCAAAGCCTGTTGACTGGAACAAAACTCAGGCCTACACACAAAAATCTGATGAATCTGCTTATGATTATGACAATCATTCTCAGATTATTGTTAAAGAAAATTATGCTCTTCCTTCAGATGTTGATGCCACCTGGTAGCTTTTAACTCTATGTTTATTAATGGACTGTACCAGGACTTTTCCTTTCTAGTAAAAATGGCCAGGATGGAATGGAAAACTATGCCCACTCCATATTTAGTTAATCTGGCAAACTAGCTCTCTCACACTCTAGATAATTCATCTAAAAGGAAGACCGCTCAAATTCTTAATCTTCAGCTCTAGCAAATGAAGGCCCCTAAATGAAACCAAAACCCTCCGTGTTTCTGTAATTATTGCAGAGAGCCAAGACATTAGAAACAAGATTATTACAAATTTAAGAGCTTCAGTCACCTTCAGCTCTTTAACTAGTCTTTCCAATGTCCTGGAAATTCTCAGTAAATGGGCTCTGAGGAACTATTGGTGCTCTACCAAATCCTGCCTGTTAATCAGCTTGGACAGAAAATTTTCCAGATTGGTGATGGATCTTTTCCAGTCCTAATTGAAATTGGAGCCACACTCTTGAAGCTCAACTCTTCTACTATAAAACAGTTCTTGTCTTGAAGTACCAAAATAGTTCAAATACTGGGAAATCTCTAATAAACCTCAAGAGGTTCCTGTCTCTGAACCTATTCTCTTTTCTTTAAGCCCTTTGAGATATACACATGCTTTCTTCCTCAGCTCCTCTGTCCCTATCCATTTATTAGGCCAAGAATTCTTAGAGAAGTATCAAGCCAAAATTTATTTATCTCAAAATGTGGAAATTATTCTAGGGTTTGACAGTAGTCATCAGAGTAATTAACCAGGTGAATTAAATTAACCTTTATTTTTTTTTTTATGTTCTTCATGTCTGATGATACTAGAGCTGATTCTGGAAATAATGATCATTTGACCCTACAGAATGAGCTACCACCCTTCTTATGGGGGGGAAAAAAACCTTCAACTGATAGTGGCAAAATTCACAGTGCATCTCTTATCAAGATTCAAATATATCTCTCAAAGCCTTCCCATAATCCATCAACATCCTATAAGAAAACCTGGAAGGCATAATGTCCATAACTAGTAGTTGAGCCAAGTCAATTCACAGATTTTTATCATATCCCAGCCCCCGCCCCAGCTGTGTCAGCTAAGTGTTCTTCTCCCCCAGTGAAATGGCCAGATGTAATCATTTATGGGTTTCAGTTTATTAAACTCAAAGAGATTGGCTAAATTATGCTCTTATATTTAAAAAAGTAACAAAGTTTAACACCTTCTTATGTTATATTCAAGTAGAGGGAGAACTGGATTATTTGCTGTAAAAAGAGCATTTAGATGTGGAAACAATTTAGGAGTTGGGAGACCAGGAAATAGAGAACCACAGGGGTCAATATTAAGGCCAATTTTTTTCTACTTTATATGTTAATGATCTGGAAGAAGGAACATGTCACAAAGTAGCAAGAATTGCTGAGAGGGTGAAACAGAGGTGAGAAGTGTCAAGGATGGAGAGCAAATAATATATAGGGAGGTAATATAGTATGGAATGAGCTAGACACAGAGTCCCTGCTTTAGCAGTGTAACATAAAGGACTGTGAGGTAATGAGGTCAGAGATCAAAACAAGGAAAGTTAATAAAAAGCTTAATAGCGGCATGGTACATTACACCAGTGGTTGGGAACAAGGAGAGGGCTGACCTAGGAAAGCTGGGTAAATATGCATTAAAACTTAGGATTCATGATTGAAATAAAATTAACAGGCATTTGGGGGGCTTCCCTGGTGGCGCAGTGGTTGAGAGTCTGCCTGCCGATGCAGGGGACATGGGTTCGTGCCCCAGTCCAGGAAGATCCCACATGCCGCAGAGCGGCTAGGCCTGTGAGCCATGGCCGCTGAGCCTGCGCGTCCGGAGCCTGTGCTCCGCAACGGGAGAGGCCACAACAGTGAGAGGCCCGCGTACCGCAAAAAAAAAACAAAAAAACAGGCATTTGAAGTGGTCTCTGGGGAGGCTCTGGATGTGCAGTTTGTAAGTGATATGGCTAATTCATCAAAGTTTAGATGCAGAGCTTCGAAGTTAGGCTGAGGCAGAGGAGGCCAGATGTTTCAGGGTGAAATGAATTGAAAATGCATTGCTTATAGTAACCTCCTGTTTGGCCTTTCTTGAATCCATAGAAAAGAAGAAAAACACACCTGCCACCTGGGATGGAGAATTGATGTCTCATATATATTTTTTCTTAATTACTGAAGCTTGGGAAGCAACAGTTAAGTGAGATCACTTTCTTACATTCTGAACAGAGGGCCAAGTGATTGACCAGAGTGTTTCTCAATGTTTAACATGGATATGAATCTTCTGAGAATCTTATAAAGTGGCAGAATCTGATCACGTAAGTGAAGTTAGGTGTAGGACACTGAGATCCTATATTCCAAATGTCTCCTAGGAGATGCCAATGCTCTGAAACCATGCTTTGAATGAAAAAGTGTTTATCCCTGAAATTTTTCAAAGTCCCCAAATCTCTCTTTCCTCCTTCTACCACACTCCAGGGAAATTTGAATAGAAAATCCATATTACTACCTTGAAATAGTTTTATAGATTTTTCTGCTTTTCTCTTCTTTTGAGTCTAGTTTTTAAATTTAAGATTTATATATATATATATTTCTAATATATATGGAGTAGAAATACAGAGAAATGTGCAGTATTTCAGTCTTTTCTACAAATCTCCTAAATAACACAGAAGTTTCAACTTTCAACTATCTGAAAACAATCACATCATAAGATCATTTCTAAAATATACTGTAGTTTAATATATTTGGTACAGTTTTTGTTATAAATTCACTCTCTCTTTGCACTGCTGTAACATTCGTTTAAAGAAAATCCAAATAACAGTATTTTAATATGTAAAAAAATTAGAATGCTATTGTTCATTCTGAGATTAAAGTAATTGTAAGTAATCAAAAGGAAATTGATATATCTATAAGGATGCAGGGAACTAAATTTTATTCTCTATAGCAATTGCTAAGAAAATAATATGTGCTGCATAGTATATATAAAATGTTCAACATTACTAGCCATCAAGGAAAAGCAAATTAAAACCACAATAAACTGTCACTGCATAGTTATTAAAATGGCTAAAATGATAAAGAAAGAAAATACCAAATATTGACAAGGGTGTGGAGCAACTAAAACTCTCACAAACATATGGCAGGAATGTAAATTGGTACAATCACCTTGGAAAATGGTTTGGTAGTTTCTTAAAAAGTTAAACATATATGTATCATATGACCTACAGTTACCTAAGAAAAATGAGCATATAAGTTTTGATAAAGACGTATACAAAAATGTCATGACAACCTTATTTGTAATAACCCTAAACTGAAAACAACACAAATGTCCATTAATAAGTAAATGGATCCAGAAAATATGGCATACATACTACTCAGCAATAAAGCAAATTAACTAAAAACACATGTAATAACATGAATGCATATCAAAACTATTATGTGGAATGAAAGAAGCCAGACACAAAGGAGTGCATGCTGTTTTTTTCCATTTATATACATTTCTGAAAAGTACAAACCAAATTATCATGAATGGAAGGAGACTAGTTTCAGTCTAGGGCTGGAAGTAGGATACAGATATGCAGCAAAAGAACAAGAGTAAGTATTTGTGGGTGATAGAAATGTTTAGTATCTTGTTTGTGGTGGTGCTTCATGCGTTTGTCAAAATTCTTCAAATTTCACACTTTAAATAGGTATTGTTTGTTGTAGGTAAAGTATACACTAATAAATTTAATTTTGTCCTGAGCTATGATAATAACAAAAGAGAATAAAGATTAAAACCACAGGGAAGTGGAGAAATATTGAAAGGAGGACTAGAGAGTAACTCATGAGTAGTAGTAGGGAGAGAATTAATATCAGGTTTTCTTCCAGTGAATTGAACCTATTGTTCTTATTTCAGTTAATAAACATTGGGCTACACAGAGTCATCTAAAAAGAGCACATAAATCAAACTTAGAGTTGCAGCACTGCATCTTTTTGTTTTGGACTGTAACATTTTATCCCTAGTGTTCCCTTTCAAATGACACTGAAATATTTTAGCAAGATGATTTGTGAACAGAAAGCTAGGGTGGAATAATGTTTATAAGATGCTAAATTCAGTGCACTAAGGGAAAACTTCTCACCAGATTCAGTACTAGCATAATATTTCTTTGAAGGCCAACCACACTCCAAAGTGTTCTTTTATTTAATTCTCACCATAATGCACAAAGGGTTTTACTGATGAAGGTTTTCACAGAAGTGACTTGTCCACACTTACATCCCTAATAATTGCTAAATGCATAATTTAAATTTAGGTAGTATGAGCCACTATATTGTAATAATGAAATAAAAGCCCAGTGAAGACAACTTCCTGCTGAACTTCCAGTATTATTTGGTGGAATAGAGAGAATTAACACTAGGTTTAACTCGCTCCAAAATACATTTTTTATAAAGAATGTGCTAATAAATGCATGTTTAAACATGTATTTCAAAGTGCTTTCATTTGCCATAATCTTAGAATCAGGTTTGAAAAATTGCTCACAACTCTATGACCAAAGATTATTTATCCAAGTGGACAAATAGGTTCCTCCCCCAACACCCAGATATTACCTAAGTCAAACTTTATATCAGTAGCAGAACCAGGAAATTTGGATCAGAAATTCAGTATTTGTCTTCAAAATGTCTTTAAGTATAACAAATACGAGAATATTTGTGCTACCAGCATAAAAATTGCAAATAGTCATATTTCTCAAAATGGTTTACCAATTCAGTTCTTCCTCCAGAAATCAGAGTCTTACCACTTCTACCAATGCTTGCTACTTCTCTTATGAACAGAGGGGGACCAATTGCTTTAGATTTCAGGGTAAGATTTTCAAATTTTAGATACATGGATTTTGGTTGAATTTAGATCTTTGCCAGCTTTGATATATTGTAGTAGGAACTGTTAGAGCTCAATAAATATTCATGTGATCCTTCACATTGTGGTTCATTTTGGTCACATGACTAGGTTCTGGTTTCAGTAGAAGAAATGTAAGCTTTTTCTAGGCTTGGCCTTTTGAATCATTCTATGCAATTGTCCATCCCTTTCTTCTGAAGCAGTTATATTAAGTGTCATGGCTAAAAATACTAAAGATATAAGATGGAGGTGAGCTACATGCACCTATTATACATTGTATGATAAGAAACAAATTTGTATGAAAACAAGCATAGTCTGAACTATCTAGATTAACATATATATATATATACATATACATATATACCTTCATATAACCTCTGTTATCCTTAAACTCTGTTAATCTAATATCAACATAGAAGACATTCTTTGATAAAATAAGAGTGCTATAAATTACTAAAGGGAAAAGATGAAGTCTCTATTGCATTTTATTAAAAATTTCAGGATTGGTTCAAGATGGCAGAGTAGAAGGACATGCACTCACCTCCTCCTGCGAGAGCACCAAAATCACAACTAACTGCTGAGCAACCATTGACAGAAAGATGCTGGAACCCACCAGAAAAGATACCCCACATCCAAAGACAAAAGGGAAGCTGCAATGAGACAGTAGGAGGGGCACAGCCATGATAAAATCAAATCCCATAACTGCCAAGTGAGTGACCCACAAACTGGAGAACAATTATACCACAGAAGTTTTCCCACTGTTGTGAAGGTTCTGAGCCCCATGTCAGGCTTCACAGCCTGGATGTCTGGCAACAGCACTAGGAATCCCCAGGGAATCTGACTTTGAAGGTCAGCGGGATTTGATTGCAGGACTTCCACCGGTATAGGGGAAACAGAGACTCCACTCTTGGAGGGCACACACAAAATTTTGTGTGCACTAGGACCAAGGGGAAAAGGACAGTGACCCCATAGGAGGTTGAACCAAACCAACCTGCTAGTGTTGTAAGGTATCTGGCAGAGGTGGGGGTCAGCTGAGGCTCACTGCAGGGACAAGGGCACTGGCAGCAGCAGTTCTGAGAAGTACCCATTTTCATGAGCCCTCCTGGGGGCTGCCATTATCCCCAACATACACCCTGTAGGCTCCAGTGCTGAGTCACCTCAGGGCAAAGAACTAACAGGGAGGCAACACAGCCCCACCCATCAGCAAACAAGCAGATTAAAGTTTTACTGGTCACAGCCCTGCTCACTAGAGCAAAACCCAGTTTTACCTACCACCAGTCCCTCCCATCAGGAAGCTTGTACAAGCCTCTTAGATAGCCTCATCCACCAGGGGGCAGACAGCAGAAGCAAGAAGAACTGCGGTACTGCAGCCTGCAGAACAAAAACCACAATCACAGAAAATTAGACAAAAAAAGCCAGAGAATTATGTCCCAGGTGAAGGAGCAAGGTAAAAATCCAGGAACAAAAACTAAATGAAGTGGAGATAGGCAACCTTCCAGAAAAAGAATTTAGATGCCTCAGAAAAAGAATTTAAAATAATGATAGTGAAGATGATCCAGGATCTTGGAAAAAGAATGGAGGCAAAGATTGAGAAGATGAAAGAAATGTTTAACAAAGAACTAGAAGAACTAAAGAACAGAGACAAACAATACAATAACTGAAATGAAAAATACATGAGAAGGAATCAATAGCAGAATAACTGAGGTAGAAGAATGGATAAGTGACCTAGAAGACAAAAGGGTGGAAATCACTGCAGTGGAACGGAGTAAAGAAAAAAGAATGAAAAGAAATGAAGACAGACTAAAAGACCACTTAGACAATATTGAAAACACCTACATTCAAAATATAGGGGTCCCAGAAGGAGAAGAGAGAGAGAGAAAGGACCTGAGCAAACATTTGAAAAGATAATAGCTGAAAACTTTGCTAACATGGGAAAGGAAACAGTCACCCAAGTTCAAGAAGTACAGAGAGTCCCAGGCAGAATAAACCCAAGGAGAAACATACTGAGACACATAAAAATCAAACTGAAAAAATTAAAGACAGAGAAAAAATATTAAAAGCAACAAGGGAAAAATGACAAATAACATACAAGGGAACTCCATAACCATAATGTTATCAACTGATTTCTCAGCGGAAACACTGCAGGCCAAAAGGGAGTAGCATGATATCTTTAAAGTGATGAAAGGGAAGAACCTACAACCAAGAATACTCTACCCAGCAGAGTGCTCATTCAGATTTGATGAAGAAATAAAAAGCTTACAGACAAGAAAAAGCTAAGAGAATTCAGCACCACTGACCAGTTTTGCAACAAATGCTAAAGGAACTCCTTTAGGTGGGAAAGAGACCAGAAATTTAAAACAACTTTATACATATACAGACTGCTATATCAAAACCTCATGGGAACAGAAAACCCAAAAACTACAATAGATACACACACAAAAAGAAAAAGCAACCCCCAAAAAACACTAAAGCTGGTCATCAAAGTACAAGAGAAGAGAACAAAAGATGAAGGGAAGAAAAAAATACCTACAAAAACAAACCCAAAACAATTAAGAAAATGGTAATAGGAACATGCATATCAATAATTATCTTAAATGTAAATGGATTAAGTGCTCCAACCAAAAGACATAGACTGGCTGAATGGATTCAAAAACAAGACCTGTATATATGCTGTCTACAAGAGACCCACTTCAGACCTAGGGACACATACAGATTGAAAGTGAGGGGATGGCATAAAGTGTTCAATACAAATGGAAATCAAAAGAAAGCTGGAGTAACAATACTCATATTAGACAAAATAGACTTTAAAATAAAGACTGATATAAGAGAAAAAGGACTCTATGTAATGATCAATGGATCAATGAGAGAAGACGATATAATGATTCTAAATATGCACTCAACATAGGAGCATCTCAATATATAAGGCAAATACTAACAGCCATAAAGGGAGAAATCAACAGTAGCACAATAATAGTGGAGGATTTCACACCCTGCTTTTATCAATGGACAGATCATCCAGACAGAAAATCAGTAAGGAAACACAGGCTTTAAATGACACTTTAGACAGATGGACTTAATTGATATTTATAGAGCTTTTTATCCAAAAGCAGCAGAATACACATTCTTCTCAAGTGGACATGGAACATTCCCCAGGATTCATCACATGCTGGCCCACAAAGTGAGACTCTGTAAATTAAAAAAATTTGAAATCATATCAACCATGTTTTCTGACTAAAATGCTATGACATTAGAAATAAACCACAAGAAAAGAAAAACTGTAAAAAACACAAACATGTGGAGGTAAACAATATGCTACTGAGCAACAAATGGATCACTGAAGAAATCAAAGAGGAAATCAAAAGATGCCTAGAGACAAATGAAAATGAAAGCACACTGATCCAAAACCTATGGGATTCAGCAAAAGCAGTCCTAAGAGAAAAGTTAATAGCAATAAATTCTTACCTCAGGAAATAAGAAAATCTCAATATACAACCAAAAGCAACTAGAGAAAGAAGAACAAACAAAACCTAAGGTTAGTAGAAGGAAAGAAATCATAAAAATCAGGGCAGAATGAAATGAAATAGAGACAAAGAAAACAATAGCAAAAATTAGAAAATGAAAATTAGAAATGAAAAAGGAGAAGTTACAAATGACATCACAGAAAGGCAAAGGATCATAAGAGAATACTACAAGTAAATGTATGCCAATAAAATGGACAACCTGGAAGAAATAGACAAATCCTTAGAAAGGTACAATCCCCTAGACTGAATGAGGAAGAAATAGAAAATATGAACAGACCAATCAGAAGCACTGAAATTGAAAATGTGATTTAAAAAACCCCAACAAACAAAAGTCCAGGGCCTGATGGCTTCACAGACAAAGTCTATCAAACATTTAGAGAAGAGTTAAAACATATCCTTCTGAATCAGTTCCAAAACACTGCAAAGGAAGGACACTCCCAAACTCATTCAGTGAGGCCACCATCACCCTGATACAAAAAAACAAAGATATCACACACACAAAAAAAAATACAGGCCAATATCACTGATGAACATAGATGCAAAAATCCTCAACAATACACTAGTAATCTGAATCCAATAATACATGAAAGGATGATGTACCATGATCAAGTGGGATTTTTCCCAGGGGTGAAAGGATTTTTCAATAACCACAAATCAATCAGGGTGATATACCATATTAAAAAATTAAAGAATAAAAACCATATTATCATCTCCATAGATGTAGGAAAAGGTTTTGACAAAAACAATCACAACAATATCTTTTTCAATCTGTCTCCCAGAATAATGGAAATAAAAACAAAAATAAACAAATTGGTTATGTTTTCCTTTGCTATGCAAAAGCTTTTAAGTTTCATTGGGTCTCATTTTTTTACTTTTGGTTTTATTTCCATTTCTCTAGGAGGTGGGTGGATCTTGCTGTGACTTATGTCATAGAGTGTCCTGCCTAAGTTTTCCTCTAAGAGTTTTGTAGTGTCTGGCCTTACATTTAGGTCTTTAATCCATTTTGAGTTTATTTTTGTGTATGGTGTTAGGGAGTGTTCTAATTTCATTCTTTTTCATGTGGCTGTCCAGTTTTCCCAGCACCACTTATTGAAGAGGCTGTCTTTTCTCCATTGTATATTCTTGCCTCCTTTATCTAAAATAAGGTGACCATATGTGTATGGGTTTATCTCTGGGCCTTCTATCCTGTTCCATTGATCTCTATTTCTGTTTTTTTTTTTTTTGCCAGTACCATACTATCTTGATTAGTGTAGCTTTGTAGTATAGTCTGAAATCCAGGAACTTGATTCCTCCAGCTCCATTTTTCTTTCTCAAGATTGCTTTGGATATTTAGAGTAAAATACAATTCTCAGAATGGGAGAATATATTTGCAAAAGGAGCAACTGACAAAGGATTAATCTACAAAATTTACAAGCAACACATGCAGCTCAATATCAAGAAAACAAAGAACACAATCCAAAAATAGTCAGAAGACCCAAATAGACATTACACCAAAGAAGATATACAGATTAACAACAAACACATGAAAGGATGCTCAACATCACTGATTATTAGAGAAATACAAATCAAAACCACAATGAGGTATCACCTCACACCAGTCAGAATGGCCATCATCAAAAAATCTACAAACAATAAATTCTGCAGAGAGTGTGGAGAAAAGGGAACCCTCTTGCACTGTTGGTGGAAATGTACATTGATACAGCCACTAGGGAAAACAGTATGGAGGTTCCTTAAAATCTAAAAATAGAACTACCATATGACCCAGCAATCCCACTACTGGGCATATACCCTGAGAAAGCCATAATTCAAAAAGTGTCATGTACCACAATGTTCATTGCAGCACTATTTACAATAGCCAGGACATGGAAGCAACCTAATTGTCCATCAACAGATGAATGGATAAAGAAGATGTGGCACATATATACAATGGAATATTACTCAGCCATAAAAAGAAATGAAATTGAGTTATCTGTAGTGAGGTGGATGGACCTAGAGACTGTCATACAGAGTGAAGTAAGTCAGAAAGAGAAAAACAAATACTGTATGCTAACACATATATATGGAATCTTAAAAAAAAAAAAAAGTTCTGAGGAACCTAGGGGCAGGACAGGAATAAAGACACAGACATAGAGAATGGACTTGAGGACACGGGGAGGGGGAAGGGTAAGCTGTGACCAAGTGAGAGAGTGGCATGGACATATATACACTACCAAATGTAAAATAGATAGCTAGTGGGAAGCAACTGCATAGCACAGGTAGATCAGCTCTGTGTTTGTGACCACCTAGAGGTGTGGGATAGGGAGGATGGGAGGGAGATGCAAGAGGGAGGAGATATGGGGATATATGTATATGTATAGTTGATTCACTTTGTTATAAAGCAGAAACTGACACACCATTCTAAAGCAATTACACTCCAATAAAGATGTTTAAAAGATAAATAAATAAACAAATTGGATCTCATTAAACTCGAAAGCTCTTGTTCAGCAAAGGAAACCATAAACAAGATGAAAAGAGAACCCACAGATTGGGAGAAAATATTTGCAAATGATGTGACCGACAAGGGATTAGTCTCCAAAATTTACAAACAGCTCATGAGGCTTAATATCATCATAACAAACAACCCAGTCAAAAAATCGGCAGAAACCCAAATAGACGTTTCTCCACAGAACACATACAGATGGCCAAGAGGCACATGGAAAGATGTTCAACATTGCTAATTATTAGAGAAATGCAAATCAAAATTACAATGAGATATCACCTCACACCAGTCAAAATGACTATCATTGAATATCCACAAGCAATAAATGCTGGAGAGGATGTGGAGTGAAGGGAGCCCTCCTACACTGTTGCTGGGAATGTAAATTGGTGCAGCCACTATGGAGAAAATTATGGAGGTTCCTTAAAAATCTAAAAGTAGAACTACAATATGACACTGCAATCTCACCCCTGAGCATATATCTGGAGAAAAACATGCTCCGAAAGGATACATGTACCCCAGTGTTCATTGCAGCACTCTTTACAATAGCCAAGACATGGAAGCAATGTAAATGACCATCAACAGAGGAATGGATAAAGAAGATGTTGTACATATATACAATGGAATATTTCTCAGCCATTAAAAAGAATAAAATAATGCCATTTGCAGCAACATGGATGAACCTAGAGATTATCATACTGAGTGAAGTAAATCAGACATAGAAATATCATATCATATCCCTTATATGCAGAATCTAAAAAGGAATGATGCAAATGAACATATTTCTAAAACAGAAACAAGCTCACAGACTTAGAGAACAAGCATGGTTACTGGATGGAAGTATGGAGGGAAAGGATAGTTAGGGAATATGGGATTGACATGTACACACTGCTATATTTAAAATGTATAACCAACAAGGATCTACTATATATCACAGGGAATTCTGCTCAATGTTACTTGGCAACCTGAATGGGAGGGGAGTTTGTGGGAGAATGGATACATGTATATGTATGGCTAAGTCCCTTTGCTGTGCACCTGAAACTATCACAACATTATTCATCAGCTATATTCCAATATAAAAGAGTAAAAAAAAAAAAAAGATTTTGACTCACAGAAGGCTCAGGTGATTGTTAGAATTTTTTAACAATTTTTTTTTAATTAAAAAATGGTACAAATGATCTTATCTACAAAATAAAAGTAGAGTTACAGATGTAGAAAACAAACTTATGGTAATCAGGGGTAAGGGGAGGAAGGGCAAATTGGGAGATTGGGATTGACATATACACACTACTAAATATAAAATAGATAACTAATAAGGACCTACTGTAAGGCACAGAGAAATCTACTCAATACTCTGTAATGGCCTTATGGGAAAATAATCTAAATAAGACTGGATAAATGTATAACTGATTCACTTTGCTGTACACCTGAAACTCATACAACATTGTAAATCAATGATACTCCAATAACATTTTTTAAAAATACAAAAAAATTAAATATTATTGTGAAAATAATAAATAAATAAAATACATTTCACCCTAAAATATGTCAAATTAATTTAGTAGATATTTATCAAATACCTATTAGCAAACCATCCTGAATAATGGCTAATAATAATAGATAATAAAACCTTGTATTTATTAAGGGTTTCCTGCATACCGAGTATTCATGTAAGCATGTTATATATTTAACTCATTAATACTTTGAATGATTTAAGCTTCACCACACATTGATGTCAGACAGCAACGATATAGAGAAAACATTTCAGAGTCAGACAAACATGTGTTTGTACCTCAGTTCAACCACATAGTAATTGTGTGAGATTTTTACAGTAATGACTCCCAATGAATGATGCCTCTTTGCATCCTTGGCCTTGCATATTCCCCTCCTACAATGATTCTGGGCTTGGTCTTGTGACTTGCTTTGACCAACTGGACATTAACAAAGTTTACCTAAGGAGCTTCTTGAAAAGTGTTTGTGCATTGGGGCTTGCCTTCTCTCTTGCTGCTTTTACAGCTTTTGTTATGTAAAAAACTTGGCTAGCCAGTGAGAAACACATGGTTCAGCTTATAATTATCACCAACTTCTAGACATCTGAGTAAGGTCATCTCAGAACTCTCAACCCCAGTTGGGCTATCAGATGACTGCAGCTACATGGCTGACCAAGAGGAGATCAGGTGAAGAGCCAAGACCAAAGTGATTGTCCACACAATCCCAATGTGTAAATGGTTGTAATTTTAAACTACTAAAGTTTATGATGGATAGTTATGCCAGTGATAGGTAAAATCACTTCAACTTTATTAGTTTTAGCTTCTCCATCTTTACAATACACATGGTAATATTTATATTAAAGAGTTGTAGCAATGATTATATACAGCAATATATGTAAATGTGTCCATCACAATGCCTTGGACAAGCAAATAATAACTAAACTTAACTTCCCACATTCTATCCTTTCCCATTGCCAACTTTAGCAGAAGAGTTTCTTTTTGGCCATATATTTTAAAAAGTGAACAGAAGTGTAATTTCCATGAAAATTTCTCTGTTGGCTGGTGTGAGAGAAGCTACAGCACAGGAAAATAGTTATAATTACCCTAGGCAACTAAGGGATTGTTTGCTTCAAGATTTAGAGCATATCCAGTGTTCTAAATAAGTGAACTAAAGCAAACTGGTGGCTTTCTCTTATTCACTTTTTTTTTCTATTCTAGGCAGAAAGAAACCTTTCACAAAAGGTACTATTCTACCAATTTCCAAGCCTGCATCAGTCTGAAACTTTTTAAAAAGTCTCTATAACTTCTTTGGAGGAGGGAGAAAATCGCAGTTCTCTTTTTTTCCAAACACTGCCTCCCATTCTTCATCGCCTTTCATTCTTCCAGCTTCCACTTCCCACTCTGTTATCTATAACACTTCTTCCATAACACTTCTTCTTCCAGGATCCTCTCTTAAATTAGGTTTTTCTATCCTCAGTTCCATCCAAGAACATCTAATATGGATCTCTAAATCTAACTCAAATATTAGACTTTGTTAAAAATAAATCTTTTATTCTTTATTTTATTCATGACCTTGGAATTGTTAAATAATAACAACTTGTATTTGGTGAATGCTACTTGCTTGAAAAATAAGCTTTAGATGATCCTAATCTCTAGTTTGAATTTTATTTATTGGCATGTGCAGAACGAGCTTCATTATGCTCCCTCAGTATCTCCATAACCGCTGGATACTGCTCTAGAAGTCCAAGGCCAAATTCCATAAAGTTAGTCTGATTATCAACTTTGTGTTGCCTTTTCTCCAAGCTTTTAGGTTCTGATAATCCCAACCTGTTTCCTTTATTTTCCCCAACATGGTGAAAGCAGGCAGTGGGGGAGAATATAGTTGCCTACTGCAGTTATTATTTACAGTAGTGTTTCCTTCCACTTTTTCAATCTCTTGCATTAAATTATTTCTGTTGAAATACCTAATGTACAAAAACAAAATGTAAAAGAATGGGCATGACTGGGTTCTAATAAAACTTTACCATAACAGGTGGAAAGCTGGATTTTTCCATAGATCATAGTTTGCTCACCATTGATCTAAACTACTATGCTGTATTGATCAACAGAAATTTAACAAAGATTTTTACTATTTATTACACTATTAATCCTTTCATTTAAAGTTATGTTCTCTTTGATGTTTTTCCCAAACATTATTTTATATTTTCTATGAATAAAAATTATTTTATTACTCTACAAATATCCAGGATATTCCAGATACATTTTGGATGTTGCTTCCAACATATGCCTTTAATAAACATATATATATATATATATATATATATATATATTTTAAAACATCCACACTGGATATTTCCACAGGTAGCACATCCAGACTAGGTATTTCCGCAGGTAATTGATCTATCTAATTGTGTTATAGCTTTGTAGCAGTTACATACAGAAATGTATTGGCTATCTATAAATCTATGATTTTGTGCATATGTTCCATGTTATGTTTTAATTTTACATACATAAAATTGTTTTAGTCCCAAGCCAATGGATCAGGAGGCATTTTACAGTGCTATCCATCCATATTTGGGGTATTCTTTACACTGTCACCCTCAATAATGCCAGTGTAGTTCTCCCCAGACTCTAAAGGGAGGAGACATTAGTATTATCTTTGTAAATAATGACAATTTTTTCTTTCCTCTATTTTATCTATATTTTTTCCATTGAACTTTAAGAACTTCACTTTTTTTCCTTTTGTTTCCATATATAAATTTTAAATTATGCTCTGTAGCAGCAGCTAAACTATTGTCTTATTTTTTTCCTAAAATAAATCCACTGCACATTTAATCTTCAAAACTGTGTATCTGTAATTTTCTCTCCATCTGTAGTTCTTGGTTATGTGACTGAAGGGAAGTTGCAAGTGATACAGTTTAGAATAATCTGCTTTTATTCATTACTGAATAATAGATGGCAGTTGGAGATTTCATATTGTCAACTCTAATTTTGCATCCTAATCATGCTAGACACCTGGTCTTCAAAACCTGAAATAAATCCCATTACCACAATATTCCCTTCTGGATTACATAAGAATGTTGACATCTTTGGTAATAAATTTACTCAGACAGCTGCTAAAAATTTTACCAATCTTGAGAGCACATTCTAAAAGCAAAAGAGAAAATAGAGACCTTGGTTGATTACTTACCCAAAACATTTATCTTTTGGGGAAGCAGAGAAAATAATACATTTAAGTGCCCGTAAAAGAAGGCATTAAGATATTATTTTTCTGTCATTTTGTGGTCTGTCTTGTAAGGTTTGTTTAGTGACATCTCATTTTTCATAAGAAGAAAGATAAATGACTTAAAAAGCATGGGTTGAATTTGGAATGAAAAGTCAGTCCCTGCCATTTCTCTTTGAGTAAAAATAAAAATAAAAGTTTTCCCATGGAGATAGACAAAGCTGAAGCAACCCCTTTGGCCATTATGTTTACAGTCAATCTGGCCAGTGTAATGTCATCAGCAGAAGTGAAATTCTAAACAGTGTTCTAAACAGATTAGCTCTTACATTTACTTAGACAGATGTGAATCGGGCTCACTTGTTGTCTTAATGCTTCCCTGTTGCTAATGATGTTCCAAAGTTATCAAGAAATGGAAATAAATGGCTGGCCTGGTAGCTGCCTGGAGCTGCCTTAAGTGCTGGGCCTGCTGGGTATCAATTGTTTGGTGACTTTCATGTTAGAATGATACATTGATTTGTTTAAATGCTTCGGTGCATTAATGCTTCTTGTCTCTTCCCAAGCATTCAGTCTCATATCATTCAGAAGAAGAAAACTTTATTACAGAGAGAACATGTGCTATTCAGTGACTTGAAATATGATTGGCTGAACTGTTTGGATCTTTACCAAGCTATGTCTCAGAAGCACTTTTGAACTGAGACTGTGGAACACTCACTATTATGGAAGATGATAAGAAGAAAGGATTTGGTACGAAAAAACAGAGTATTTAGACAGGCCTTATTAGCCAATTTTCTGATTCTCTCAGGAATAACTTTCACAAATTAGCAGCCTTAGGAAGTTGCTGCTTTTTCTCCTCCCTCTCTCCCTTCTTCCTTCACTTCCTCCTTTATTCCCTCTCTCTCTTTTTAGCCCCCTTTCCTCTCCATCCTTCTCATCCATTTTTTCCTTAATGATATCTCTTCAGCTAATCTGATACCCAATCCCACAAAACACATAACTTACACATGATGAAGTACTCTAGAACGACAAATGTACATCAAGGAACTCAAGGGACAGGTAGTAGTAATTAATGCAAGTTGTCATGAAATAGAAACATATCAGACATTTCATCTGGGGGAACTCTGCCTTCTGAAAGAGTCTGAAATAGGAATTTATCTGTATGTTCCCTTTAAGGCAAGTATCTTTGGGAGGAGAAAATTCTTTCTTCCCCCACTTTTATTTCATCTTCTCCTCTTTAGTGGCTTTTATAAGGCTTCTTCCCTACATTTCAGCACAGATATTTCTCTCTTTCACTCTGTCAGATTTATTTTTTATTTCTCTTAAAACAAAAAACTAGGAAGACAGTAGAAAAATCAAATGCAGTGGTTATAGTTTTCATCAGCCTCAAATCCAAGTGTAAAATTTTAATTTATTTTATATATTTATAAATATAGAAAAGTCAAACTTTATTTCTAAATTGAGTCTCCATTTTCTATGGTAGGAGCACAATCTTGTCATTACCTGATATACAGTTCAATGTGATGGTTTATCAATTTGGATTTAAACTCAACAAATTTAAGGTTTTCTTTTCTTTTTTTCCTGTTCTGTTGATATACTCTCTTGGTTTATAGAAGAAGGCTTCAGTTTTCTGGTATTGACATCTGGTCTTTGATAATCTGCTTCTGTCTCCACAGGTACCTGCACAGATGGCCAGAAATTCCCTGTGATTATGTTCTCTGAGCCAGGCTCAACTACATCTAGCCTCTAGCTCACAAGGTACCATACTGACATCTATAGCTTGGCATCCCATCAGGACTTCAAGACTCTTTAGGGCTCTAATTCCTCCTAGAAAGCTTGCTTCTCTCCCTAATGCATGAGAAAATTCTGCTGTTCTCTAAGTATGAGACAGGGTGGTTAGGACTTTAAAAAGATTTGTAATGTAGCCGATACTAACCTCCTCATCGGGTACCATGTTGAGCATAGGTTTCATCTGGTCTTTGGGGCCAAAAACCTTGAGAAGAAAAACTTTCTAGTAGATATTCTTCTATGTCTATTGTTTAAGCCCAGACCTCAGCTGACAAAAGCTCCCAAAAGCCTTACCTTATTCTCAAAATTATTATATTGATGTTTGAAACTCAAAATCTCATTATTTCTTTTTACTTTTTAATTAGGACAATCTTACTTCTCCCTGATGCATGATTAAATGGGAAAAGTCCCCTTGGATTTAACAGAGAACCATCACTAATTTCCCAAAATTTCACTGTACAACTTCTCCCACTTTCCCATACTGGTTGCTGACTTTACTCCATACAGCTAGGCAGAAAGTTCATCCTTAAAGGGGGATCAGGATGGCCTATTTCTGTGTCTACTACAGAGTAATTGATGGAAAAACAATGTAGCAGAGAAAATATTTTAAACTACAATCTAAATCCCCATTTTCCAAAGGGAAAGCACTAAAAATAATTAAGGAATAAGGTGATTCTTATGAGGACACATGAACTTTTTACCTTAGGATGAAATGCAAAAATATGTGTCATTGAAATAATTGATAAAATTAGCTGAGTGAGAGTTTTGTTCCAGTAAAAAAGGAAAGGGGTGGGAAGTTATTTAAAGACTAGTCAGTTCAAATAAGTTCCCAATATTTGAAGGGTTTTTTCCTTATCCTTGGTCTTCATTTTCTTTCACTGGCATTCTGAAAATAGTTCAATAAAGAGTTTACTTTCTCATCAGATGTGATTTAGACAAAACTACCTACTTAATTGAACCATGGAGACCTGCATTCAAATACATCTCTGCCCTGACATATTCTGACAACATGGGCTTGGATGATTTATTTAACTTTTCACAATTTGGATTCCTCATTTCTATAGTGAGCACAATTGTATTTATCTCATGGTTCTGTTATGAGGATCAAGTGTGATATTATAAAGGCCTGAGAAGCAACCGCAGTACAGGTAAACACTGAGGTCCGTGTGCTATACTCAACTCTCCCTTATCTAGAGAGTAAGATTTAGTTGTTTGCAGTGAGATCTTGAATCCTATTGTTTTACCTTTTATGAATTATATGTGTATACCATTCTGAGTTGAACAGCCAAGATATGTGGTAAAAAATAACCTCATCCACAAGTACTTAAGAAGACACAGCTCTGTGTAGGGACATGCTGCCTATCAAAACTGTGTTTCTTCATGTACCTGCAAGAGTGGATCATTGACCCATAGTCCGGAATCTTTTCCCATAGGTTATAAACAAGAATTCTAACAGATCCAAATGCTTTCTGCATTCCCTAAATCAGGATGTGCTATGCCAGTGCTCCGACCAGGGCTTCTCATTATGGTGAGGTTGAAAGAAGCACTGTAGCCCTGATTGAATGTGATAATTGCAATATCAAATCAGAAATAAAACTATGATTAGGTACACAATGTTTGTCAATATTCCATTATAACCTTTATTTCTTGAGACTAAAGGACCAGGCTTTTATATTTCCTTTTTTTAATGTGCTATAGACTTTAAGTTATGCAAGAGGTAAAGTTACCAATGCTTGTTGATTAGCTGAATAGTTTTGTAAATCATCAAATATAATTTTTTTGCCTCCATTTATCAAAATAGGATGAAAAAGAAGGATTTGTAATGAGTTTTTTTGTTGCTGTTTTCTGTTATTTTTCTCTTCCTTGCAGAATACAGAATAACTAGGCTCACATAGAGTATCTTTTAACTAAGCCCTGTGGCTGTCCCCAAACCCAGGGTATATATGTTCTCCTTCTGCAGGGAATGGATATGAGGCTGATTGAGGAATGTCTCATAATTGATTTCCAATAGAGATACAGAACACCTAAGGACAGGTTTCAGTCTTGAGACAATATGTAATAAAGACATTTACTTAATTATTCTGCCAGTGTAAACAAGCAGAATCTGAAATAGAGAATGTTGTTAAAGACAGGATATCTTATTAGTTTCTTGTACATAGAGTTCAAATTAATGACTAACACAAGGTTATCAAGAAAGGTACAGAAAAGAATAATAAATGGATAAGGAGAATTTGCAATACCACATTCGTAGACTCAATTTATGGATTATTGATTAAAATTCTTAGAAAGAGCTTGTTTCCTTAAAGTAAAATTTCTACAACATAGTTTAGTATATACAATTGGACTTTGAGTTAAAATGCTAAAGATTCAAATCCTGGTAAGATCACAGATTAATAGGATATTCTGAAAAAGTTTTCCTGAGCTTATTTTTCTCATTTGTGTCTACCCTATCCCCTGACACAGTATGTATTCAGTATTTTCGAAATTGCCCTTTTTATATGGCTTATTTATCTCCATACATACCTGGTTCTGTGCTATGTTCTCTGAGGGAGTACCCTAAAGGAGCTTATGAATACATTTAAGAAATAATACTTAAATTCACAAAATAAACAAATGATTTACAAGTGCAGTAATTGTAATTAAACATTTATTAAAAGTAGTTGCCGGGCTTCCCTGGTGGCGAGGTGGTTGAGAGTCTGCTTGCCGATGCAGAGGACACGGGTTGGTGCCCCGGTCCGGGAAGATCCCACATGCTGCGGGGCGAATAGGCCCGTGAGCCATGGCTGCTGAGCCTGCGCATCTGGAGCCTGTGCTCCGCAATGGGAGAAGCCACAACAGTGAGAGGCCTGCATACCACAAAAAAAAAAAAAAAAAAAGTACTTTCCAATAAACCATAATTTGTAGAAAAACTAATATTGAAAAAAAAAAACACATTATGATAAATGGGAAGGTTTCAGAGTGAAGATTAATCCAAACTGAACTTTGTCATCAGTGTGGGCTTTTTTTTTTTTTTTTTGCAGTGAGTGTGATAGAGGAAGTTGACAAGCTGATTACATAACTGATAAAATTATGAGGAAGTGGGTAAGCTCCACCTGGCAGAAGACACTTAAAATCAGGGGGAAAAAAACATTGCACAAGGCCAAGAGTATCAACTGCTAGAGGATATGGAGTATGAAGGTAAAACGTATATTTAATCTGATAAATTATAAATGGGAATCCCAAAGGCTTTACTCCAAAGAGTTACAAGTGATACCAGATGTAATACATGCTCATTCCAGGATCCTTGCTCTGAGAAAACTAGCCTTACCAATCCACTCATCCACAGTACTGGGCTCTGGAAATATATTTATATAATACAACCTTGAGCACCTCTCAACAACTCCATTCTTCTCCACACTTTTGGCAAAATATTGGAAGTGAATACCTCATCTGAATAGGGCAGGAGTTAGTTGCATGTCAGATCTTATCAGCTCTCTAAGGAATGTAGAAATAGAAGTTAATAGTATTTTTAGCAGTCTCTGTTGGGCAAATGAACTGAGACTATGGGTGGTTAGTGCACAGAATTATGCTTTTCAGCCTCATTCACATGCAAAGAGGATTTATAGTCTTTGCAAGAAAGGCAGAAGAGAGAGACAGGGAGAGAGAGAGAGAGATTGAAGAGAAAGGAAAAAAAAAGAGAGAGAGAAAGAAAGAATATGAAAGAGGTCTTCCCTGGTGGTGCAGTGGTTGAGAGTCTGCCTGCCGAAGCAGGGGACACGGGTTCGTGCCTCGGTCCGGGAAGATCCCACATGCCGTGGAGTGGCTGCACCCATGAGCCATGGCTATTGAGCCTACGCGTCCAGAGCCTGTGCTCCACAATGGGAGAGGCCACAACAGTGAGAGGCCTGCATACCGCAAAAAAAAAAAAATATATGAAAGAGACACAGAGAGGAAAGAGAGATGAGAAATCAGAGTTTTCTGGAGATAACAAAAGAATAATTCAGTTTCTGCCATACTTCTAGTCTCTGCTCAAGTCAGTCTTTTTAAATTTTTACCTTTGGTTACTTTGTTATACCATTGCATCCTTACATTACCTTTTTCCCCATCCTGGTTTATTTATTTTACTTAGAATAGGGTTCTTTATTTTTTTTAACATCTTTATTGTGGTATAATTGCTTTACAAAGGTGTGTTAGTTTCTGCTTTATAACAAAGTGAATCAGTTATACATATACATATGTTCCCATATGTCTTCCCTCTTGCATCTCCCTCCCTCCCACTCTCCCTATCCCACCCCTCCAGGCTGTCACAAAGCACCGAGCCAATATGCCTGTGCCATGCGGCTGCTTCCCACTAGCTATCTACCTTACTACGTTTGTTAGTGTGTATATGTCCATGACTCTCTCTCGCCCTGTCAAAGCTCACTCTTCCCCCTCCCCATATCCTCAAGTCCGTTCTCCAGTAGGTCCGCATCTTTATTCCTGTCTTACCCATAGGTTCTTCATGACATTTTTTTTCTTAAAATCCATATATAAGTGTTAGCATACGGTATTTGTCTTTTTCTTTCTGACTTACTTCACTCTGTATAACAGGCTCTAGGTCTATCCACCCCATTACAAATAGCTCAATTTCGTTTCTTTTTATGGCTGAGTAATATTCCATTGTATATATGTGCCACATCTTCTTTATCCATTCATCCAATGATGGGCACTTAGGTTGTTTCCATTTCTGGGCTATTGTAGATAGAGCTGCAATGAACATTTTGGTACATGACACTTTTTGAATTTTGGTTTGCTCAGGGTATATGCCCAGTAGTGGGATTGCTGGGTCATATGGTAATTCTATTTGCAGTATTTTAAGGAACCTCCATACTGTTCTCCATAATGGCTGAACCAATTCACATTCCCACCAGCAGTGCAAGAGGGTTCCCTTTTCTCCACACCCTCTCCAGCATTTATTGTTTCTAAATGTTTTGACGATGGCCATTCTGACTGGTGTGAGATGATATCTCATTGTAGTTTTGATTTGCATTTCTCTAATGATTAATGATGTTGAGCATTCTTTCATGTGTTTGTTGGCAGTCTATATATCTTCTTTGGAGAAATGTCTATTTAGGTCTTCTGCCCATTTTTGGATTGGGTTGTTTGTTTTTTTGTTATTGAGCTGCATGAGCTGCTTGTAAATTTTGGAGATTAATCCTTTGTCAGTTGCTTCATTTGAAATTTCTTTCTCCCATTTTGAGGGTTGTCTTTTGGTCTTGTTTATGGTTTCCTTTGCTGTGCAAAACTTTGTAGTTTCATTAGGTCCCATTTGTTTATATTTGTTTTTACTTACATTACTCTAGGAGGTGGGTCAGAAAGGATCTTGCTGTGATTTATGTCATAGAGTGTTCTGCCTATGTTTTCCTCTAAGAGTTTGATAGTTTCTGGCCTTACATTTAGGCCTTTAATCCATTTTGAGCTTATTTTTGTGTATGGTGTTAGGGAGTGATCTAATCTCATAATTTTACATATACCTGTCCAGTTTTCCCAGCACCACTTATTGAAGAGGCTGTCCTTTCTCCACTATACGTTCCTGCCACCTTTATCAAAGATAAGATGTCCATATGTGCGTGGGTTTATCTCTGGGCTTTCTATTTTGTTCCATTGATCTATCTTTCTGTTTTTGTGCCAGTACCATACTGTCTTGATTACTGTAGGTTTGTAGTATAGTCTGAAGTCAGGGAGCCTGATTCCTCCAGCTCCTTTTTTCGTTCTCAAGATTGCTTTGGCTATTCGGGGTCTTTTGTGTTTCCATACAAATTGCGAAATTTTTTGTTGTAGTTCTGTGAAAAATGCCAGTGGTAGTTCGATAGGGATTGCATTGAATCTATAGATTGCTTTGGGTAGTAGAGTCATTTTCACAATGTTGATTCTTCCCATCCAAGAACATGGTATATCTCTCCATCTATTTGTATCATCTTTAATTTCTTTCATCAGTGTCTTATAATTTTCTGCATACAGGTCTTTCTCTCCATAGGTAGGTTTATTCCTAGATATTTTATTCTTTTTGTTGCAATGGTAAATGGGAGTGTTTTCTTGATTTCACTTTCAGACTTTTCATCCTTAGTATATAGGAATGCCAGAGATTTCTGTGCATTAATTTTGTATCCTGCTACTTTACCAAATTCATTGATTAGCTCTAGTAGTTTTCTGGTAGCATCTTTAGGATTCTCTATGTATAGTATCATGTCATCTGCAAACAGTGACAGCTTTACTTCTTCTTTTCCGATTTGGATTCCTTTTATTTCCTTTTCTTCTCTGATTGCTCTGGCTAAAACTTCCAAAACTATGTCGAATAAGAGTGGTGAGAGTGGGCAAACTTGTCTTGTTCCTGATCTTAGTGGAAATGCTTTCAGTTTTTCACCATTGAGGATGATGTTTGCTGTGGGCTTGTCATATATGGCCTTTATTATGTTGAGGAAAGTTCCCTCTATGCCTACTTTCTGCAGGGTTTTTATCATAAATGGGTGTTGAATTTTGTCAAAAGCTTTCTCTGCATCTATTGAGATTATCATATGTTTTTTCTCCTTCAATTTGTTAATATGGTTTATCACATTGATAGATTTGCGTATATTGAAGAATCTTTACATTCCTGGAATAAACCCCACTTGATCATGGTGTATGATCCTTTTAATGTGCTGTTGGATTCTGTTTGCTAGTATTTTGTTGAGGATTTTTGCATCTATGTTCATCAGTGATTTTGGCCTGTAGTTTTCTTTCTTTGTGACATCCTTGTCTGGTTTTGATATCAAGGTGATGGTGGCCTCGTAGAAGGAATTTGGGAGTGTTCCTCCCTCTGCTATATTTTGGAAGAGTTTGAGAAGGATAGGTGTTAGCTCTTCTCTAAATGTTTGATAGAATTCACCTGTGAAGCCATCTGGTCCTGGGCTTTTGTTTGTTGTAAGATTTTTAATCACAGTTTCAATTTCAGTGCTTGTGATTGGTCTGTTCATATTTTCTATTTCTTCCTGATTCAGTCTTGGCAGGTTGTGCATTTCTAAGAATTTGTCCATTTCTTCCAGATTGTCCATTTTATTGGCATAGAGTTGCTTGTAGTAATCTCTCATGATCTTTTTTATCTCTGCAGTGTCAGTTGTTACTTCTCCTTTCTCATTTCTAATGTTATTGATTTGAGCCTTCTCCCTTTTTTTCTTGATGAGTCTGGCTGTTGGTTTATCTATTTTGTTTATCTTCTCAAAAAACCAGCTTTTAGTTTTATTGATCTTTGCTATTGTTTCCTTCATTTCTTTTTTATTTATTTCTGATCTGATTTTTATGATTTCTTTCCTTCTGCTAGCTTTGGGGTTTTTTTTGTTATTCCTTCTCTAATTGTTTGAGGTGCAAGGTTAGGTTGTTTATTCGACATGTTTCCTGCTTCTTAAGGTGGGCTTGTATTGCTATAAACTTCCCCCTTAGAACTGCTTTTGCTGCATCCCATAGGTTTTGGGTCGTTGTGTCTCCATTGTCATTTGTTTCTAGGTATTTTTTAATTTCCTCTTTGATTTCTTCAGTGATCACTTCATTATTAAGTAGTGTATTGTTTAGCCTCCATGTGTTTGTATTTTTTACAGATCATTTCCTGTAATTGATATCTAGTCTCATGGCGTTGTGGTTGGAAAAGACACTTGATACAATTTCAATTTTCTTATATTTACCAAGGCTTGATTTGTGACCCAAGATATGATCTATCCTGGAGAATGTTCCATGAGCACTTGAGAAAAATGTGTATTCTGTTGTTTTTGGATGGAGTGTCCTGTAAATATCAATTAAGTCCGTCTTGTTTAATGTATCATTTAAAGCTTGTGTTTTGTTATTTATTTTCATTTTGGATGATCTGTTCATGGGTGAAAGTGGGGTGTTAAAGTCCCCTACAATGAATGTGTTACTGTCGATTTCCCCTTTTATGGCTGTTAGTATTTGCCTTATGTATTGAAGTGCTCCTATGTTGGGTGCATAAATATTTACAATTGTTATATCTTCTTCTTGGATTGATCCCTTGATCATTATGTAGTGTCCTTCTTTGTCTCTTCTTATAGTCCTTATTTTAAAGTCTATTTTGTCTGATATGAGAATTGCTACTCCAGCTTTCTTTTGGTTTCCATTTGCATGGAATATCTTTTTCCATCCCCTTACTTTCAGTCTGTATGTGTCTCTAGGTCTGAAGTGGGTCTCTTGTAGACAGCATATATAAGGGTCTTGTTTTTATATCCATTCAGCCAATCTGTGTCTTTTGTTGGAAGCATTTAGTCCATTTACATTTAAGGTAATTATCGATATGTATGTTCCTATTCCTATTTTCTAAATTGTTTTGGCTTTGTTATTATTGGTCTTTTCCTTCTCTTGTGTTTCTTGTCTAGAGAAGTTCCTTTAGCATTTGTTGTCAAGCTGGTTTGGTGGTGCTGAACTCTCTCAGCTTTTGCTTGTTTTGTAAAGGTTTTAATTTCTCCATCAAATCTGAATGAGATCCTTGCTGGGTAGAGTAATCGTGGTTGCAGATTTTTCTCCTTCATCACTTTCAGTATGTCCTGCCACTCCCTTCTTGCTTGTAGCGTTTCTGCTGAGAGATCAGCTGTTATCCTTATGGGGATTCCCTTGTGTGTTATTTGTTGTTTTCCCCTTGTTGCTTTTAATATGCTTTCTTTGTATTTAATTTTTGACAGTTTGATTAATATGTGTCTTGGCATATTTCTCCTTGGATTTATCCTGTATGGGACTCTCTGTGCTTCCTGGACTTGATTAACTATTTCCTTTCCCATATTAGGGAAGTTTTCAACTATAATCTCTTCAAATATTTTCTCAGTCCCTTTCTTTTTCTCTTCTTCTTCTGGAAACCCTATAATTCGAATGTTGGTGCGTTTAATGTTGTCCCAGAGGTCTCTGAGACTGTCCTCAGTTCTTTTCATTCTTTTTTCTTTATTCTGCTCTGCAGTAGTTATTTCCACTATTTTATCTTCCAGGTCACTTATCCGTTCTTCTGCCTCAGTTATTCTGCTATTGATCCCATCTAGAGTATTTTTAATTTCATTTATTGTGTTGTTCATCATTGCTTGTTTCATCTTTATTTCTTCTAGTCCTTGTTTACTGTTTCTTGCATTTTGTCCATTCTATTTCCAAGATTTCGGTCATCCTTACTATCCTTATTCTGAATTCTTTTTCAGGTAGACGGCCTATTTCCTCTTCATTTGTTAGGTCTGGTACATTTTTATCTTGCTCCTTTATCTGCTGTGTGTTTTCTGTCTTCTCACTTTGCTTATCTTACTGTGTTTGGGGGTCACCTTTTTGCAGGCTGCACGTTCGTAGTTCCTGTTGTTTTTGATGTCTGTCTCCAGTGGCTAAGGTTGTTTCAGTGGGTTGTGTAGGCTTCCTGGTGGAGGGGACTAGTGCCTGTGTTGTGGTGGATGAGGCTGGATCTTGTCTCTTTAGTGGGCAGGTTCACGTCTGGTGGTGTGTTTTGGGGTGTCTGTGGCCTTATTATGATTTTAGGCAGCCTCTCTGCTAATGGGGGGCGTTGTGTTCCTGTTTTGCTAGTTGTTTGGCATAGGTTGTCCAGCAGTGTAGCTTGCTGGTCATTGAGTGAAGCTGGGTGCTGGTGTTAAGATGGAGGTCTCTGGGAGATTTTCGCCATTTGATATTATGTGGAGCTGGGAGGTCTCTTGTTGACCAAGGTCCTGAAGTTGGCTCTCCTACCTCAGAGGCAGAGCCCTGACTCCTGGCTGGAGTACCAAGAGCCTTTCATCCACACGGCTCAGAATAAAAGGGAGAAAAAGTAGAGAGAATTAGTAGAAGTATGAGGAAATAAAGAAGGAAAGGAGGGAAGGAAGCAAGGAAGGAAGGAAGAAAGAAGGAAAGAAAGAAAGAAGCAAAGAAGGAAAGAAGGAAAGAAAGGAGGGAGGGAGGGTGGGAGGAAGGAAGGAAGGAGGGAAAGGAGGAAAAAAGACAGAAAGAAAGAAGATACAGTAAAAATAAAATAAAGTATAATAAAGTTATTGAATTAAAAAATACTTATTTAGGAAAAAAAAAGAAAAGGGACGGATAGAACCTTAGGACAAATGTTGGAAGCAAAGCTATACAGAGAAAATCTTACACAGAAGCATACACATACACCTTCACAAAAAGAGGTAAAGGGGGAAAAATCATAAATCTTGCTCTCAGAGACCACCTCCTCAATTTGAGATGATTTGTTGTCTAAAGGAGGGAATGAAGGAAGGAAGGAAGAAAGAAAGAACGAAGGTAAAGTATAATAAAGTTACTAAAATTAATTATTAAGAATAAAAATTAAAAAAAAAGAAACATGGACAGATAGAACCCTAGTACAAATGGTGGAAGCAAGACTATACAGGCAAGATCTCGCACAGAAGCATACACATACACAATCACAAAAAGAGGAAAAGGGAAAAAAATCATAGATCTTGCTCCTAAAGCCCACCTCCTCAATTTGGGATCATTCCTTGTCTATTCAGGTATTCCACAGATGCAGGGTATATCAAGTTGATTGTGGACCTTTAATCCGCTGCTTCTGAGGCTGTTGGGAGAGATTTCCCTTTCTCTTCTTTGTTCTCCCAGCTCACAGGGGCTCAGCTTTGGATTTGGCCCTGCCTCTGCGTGTAGGTCTCTGGAGGGCGTCTGTTTACTGCTCAGACAGGACGGGGTTAAAGGAGCCGCTGATTCGGGGGCTCTGGCACACTGAGGCCGGGGGGGAGGGAGGGGCACTGCATGCAGGGCGGGCCTGCGGCGGCAGAGATCGGCGTGACGTTGCACCATCCTGAGGCCCGCCGTGCGTTCTCCCAGGGAAGTTTTCCCTGGATCCCGGGAACCTGGCAGTGGCGGGCTGCACAGGCTCCGTGGAAAAGGGGTGTGGAGAGTGACCTGTGCTCGCACACAGGCCCCTTGGTGGCGGCAGCAGCAGCCTTAGCGTCTCCCGCTCATCTCTGGGGTCCGCGCTTTTAGCCGTGGCTCGAGCCCGTCTCTGAGGTTCGTGCTTTTAGCCGCGGCTCGCGCCCGTCTCTGGAGTTCCTTTAAGCAGCGCTCTTAAACCCCTCTCCTCGCACACCAGGAAACAAAGAGGGAAGAAAAAGTCTCTTGCGCCATTCTGACTGGTGTGAGGTGATAACTCATTGTACTTTTGATTTTCATTCCTCTAATTATTAGTGATGCTGAGCATCTTTTCATATGCCTCTTGACCATCAGAATGTCTTCTTTGGAGACATGTCCATTTAGGTCTTCCACCGATTTTTTGAATGGGTTGTTCATTTTTTTTGATATTGAGCTTCATGAGCTGCTTGTATATTTTGGAGATTAATCCTTTGTCAGTTGCTTCATTTGCAAATATTTCTCCCATTCTGAGGGTTGTCTTTTCATCTTGTTTATCATTTCCTTTGCTGTGCTAAAGCTATTAAGTTTCATTAGGCCCCATTTGTTTATTTTTGTTTTTATTTCCAGTTTTCTAGGAGGTGGGTCAAAAAAGACCTTGCTGTGATTTATGTCATAGAGTGTTCTGCCTATGTTTTGCTCTAAGAGTTTTGTAGTGTCTTTAATTTTGGTCTTTAGCCATTTGGGGTTTACTGTTGTGTATGGTGTTACGAAGTGTTCTAATTTCCTTCATTTACAGGTAGCTGTCGAGTTTTCCCAGCATCACTTATTGAAAAGACTTTTCTTCATTGTATATTCTTGCCTCCTTTATCAAAGATAAGGTGATCATAGATGCATGGGTTTATCTCTGGGCTTTCTATCCTGTTCCTTTGATCTATATTTCTGTTTTTGTGCCAGTACCATACTGTCTTGATTACTGTAGCTTTGTAGTATAGTCTTAAGTCAGGGTGACTGATTCCTCCAGCTCTGTTTTTCTTTCTCAAGATTGCTTTGGTTATTTGGGGTATTTTGTGTTTCCATACAAATTGTGATTTTTTTTTTCTAGCTCTGTGAAGAATGTCATTGGTAGTTTGATAGGATTGCCTTGAATCTGTACATTGCTTTGGGTAGTATAGTCATTTTCACAATGTTGATTCTTCTAATCCAAGAACATGGTATATCTCTCCATCTGTTTGTGGCATCTTTGATTTCTTTCATCAGCATCTTATAGTTTTCTGCATACAGGTTTTTTCCTCCTTAGGTGTATTTATTTCTAGGTATTTTATTCTTTTAGTTGCAATGCTGAATGGGATTTTTCCCTTAATTTCTCATTCTGGCCTTTCATTGTTAGTGTATAGGAATGCAAGATACTTATGTGTATTATATTTTTATCCTGAAACTTTACTAAATTCACTAATTAGCTCTAGTAGTTTTCTAGTGGCATTTTTAGGATTTTCTATGTATAGTATCATGTCATCTGCAAATAGTGACAGCTTAACTTTTTTTTGATTTGGATTTCTTTTATTTCTTTTTCTTCTCTGATTGCTGTAGCTAGGACTTCCAAAACTATGTTGAATAATAGTGGTGAGAGTGGGCCACCATGTCTTCTTCCTGATCTTAGAGGAAATGCTTTCAGTTTTTTACCATTGAGAATGATGTTTGCTGTGGGTTTGTCATATATGGCCTTTATTATGTTGAGGTAGGTTCCCTCTATGCCCACTTTCTGGAGAGTTTTTTATCATAAATAGGTGTTGAATTTTATCAAAAGCTTTTTCTGTATCTATTGAGATTATCATATGATTTTTATTCTTCAACTTTTTAATATGGTGTATCATATTGTTTGATTTGTATGCATTGAAGAATTCTTGCATCCCTGGGATAAATCCCACTTGATCATGTTTTATGATCCTTTTAATGTGTTGTTGGATTCAGCTTACTAGTATTTTGTTGAGAATGTTTGTGTCTATGTCCATCAGTGATATTGGCCTCTAATTTTCTTTTTCTGTGATATCTTTGTCTGGTTTTCATATTGGTATGATGGTGACCTCATAGTACGAGCTTGGGAGTGTTCCTCCCTCTGCAATTTTTTGGAAGAATTTGAGAAGCATAGGTGTTAACTCTCTCTAAATGTTTGATAGAATTTCCCTGTGAAGCCATCCAGCCCTAGACTTTTGATTATTGGAAGATTTTAAATCAACTTTTCAATTTAATTATTTGTGGTTTGTCTGTTCATATTTTCTATTTCTTCCTGGTTTGGTTTGGGAAGGTTGTAATTTTCTAAGAGTTTGTCCATTTCTTCCAGGTGTTCATTTGATTGGCATATAGTTGCTTATAATCATCTCTTATAATCCTTTGTGTTCCTGTGGTGTCCATGGTAAGTTCCCCTTCTTCATTTCTAATTTTATTGATTTGAATATTTTCCCTTTTCTTCTTTATGTGTCTGGCTAAAGGTTTATCAATTTTGTTTATTTTCTCAAAGAACCAGCTTTTATTTTCTTTGTTCTTTGCTATTGTTTTCTTCATTTCTATTACATTTACTTCTGCTTTAATCTTTATGATTTCTTTCCTTCTACTAACTTTGCGTTCAGTTGTTCCTCTTTGTCTAATTTCTTTAGCTGTAATATTAGGGTTTTTATTTGAGATTTTTCTAATTTACTGAGGTAGGATTGTATTGCTATAAACCTCCCTCTTAGAACTGCTTTTGCTGCATCCCATAGGCTTTGGGTCATCGTGTTTTCATTCTCATTTGTTTCTAGGTATATTTTTTTATTTCTTCTTTGATATCTTCAGTGATCTCTTGGTTGTTTAGTAGCACATTGTTTAGCCTCCATGTGTTTGTGTATTTTACTTTTTTTTTTTCCTGTAATTGATTTCTAATCTCATAGCATTGTGTCCAGGAAAGATGCCTGCCATGATTTCAGTTTCATTAAAGTTACCAAGGCTTGATTCGTGACCCAACATATGATATACCATGGAGAATGTTCCATGTATGCTTGAGAAAAAAGTGTGTATTCTGCTGCTTTGGGATGGAATGTCCTATAAATATCAATTAATTCTCTCTGTTCTAACGTGTCATTTAAGGCTTGTGTTTCCTTATCAATTGTCTGTCTAGATGATCTATCTATTGGTGTAAGTGGAGTGTTAACATCCCCCACTATTACTGTGTTATTGTTGATTTCCCCTTTCATGGTTGTTAGCATTTGCCTTATGTATTGAGGTCCACCTATGTTGGGTACACAAATGCTTATAATTGTTATGTCTTCCTCTTGCAAAGATACCTTGATCATTATGTAGTGTCCTTCCTTGTCTCTTGTAATAATATTTATTTTAAAGTTAATTTTATCTGATGTGATACTGCTACTCCAGTGTCCTTTTGATTTCTATTTGCATGAAATATCTTTTCCCATCCCCTCACTTTCAGTCTGTATGTGTCCCTAGGTCTTAAGTGGGTCTCTTGAGGACATCAGATATATGGGTCTTGTTTTTTTGTCCATTCACCCAGTCTGTATCATTTGGTTGAAGCATTTAATCCATTGATATTTAAGGTAATTATTGACATGTATGTTCTTATTACCATTTTCTTAATTGTTTTAGGTTGGTTTTTATAGGTCTTTTTTTTTTCTCTCTTGTGTGTTCCACCTAGAGAAGTTCCTTTTTCACTTGTTGTCAAATGGATCTGGTGGTGCTGAATTCTCTTAGCTTTTGCTTGTCTGTAAAGTTTTTGATTTCTCGGTCAAATCTGAATAAGAGCCATGGTGGGTAGAATAATATTGGTCGTAGGTTTTTCCCTTTCATCACTTAAAATATATCCTGGCATACCCTTCTGGCTTGCAGAGTTTCTGCTGAAAAATCAGATAATAATCTTATGCGGATTCCCTTGTATTTTATGTATTGCTTTTCCCTTGCTTTTAATATTTTTAATTTGTATTTAATTTTTGTTAATTTGATTAATATGTGTCTCAGCATGTTTCTCCTTGGGTTTATTCTGTATGGGACTCTCTGAACTTCCTGGACTTGGGTGACTATTTCCCTTACCACATTAGGGAAGTTTTTAACTAAAATCTCTTCAAATATTTTGTTCAGACCCTTTCTCTTTCTCTTTTTTTTTTTTTTCTTTTTTCTTTGAACATTATAATTCGAATGTTGGTGAATTTAATGTTGTCCCAGATGTCTCTGAGACTGTCCTCATTTCTTTTCATTCTTTTTCTTTATTCTGCTTGGTGGTGGTTGTTTCCACCATTCTATCTTGCAGTTCACTCATCCATTCTTCTGCCTCAGTCATTCCCCTATTGATTCCTTCTAGTGTATTTTTCATTTCAGTTATTGTGTTTTTCATCACTGATTGTTTTTTCTTTTGTTCTTCTAGGTCCTTGTTAAACATTCTTTGTATCTTCTTGATCCATGCCTCCATTCTTTTTCCAAGGTATGGATCATCTTTACTATCATTTTTCTGAATTTTTTTCAGGGAGATTGCCTATTTCCTCTTCATTTATTTGGTCTTGTGGGAATTTACTTTGCTCCTTTGTCTCCAACATATTTCTCTGTCATCTTATTTTGTCTAACTTACTGTGTTTATTGTATCCTTTCCACAGGCTGTAAGTTCATATTTCCTCTTGATTCTGTTGTCTTCTCCCTGGTGTGTGAGGTTGGTGCAGGGACTTGTGTAGGCTTCCTGGTGGGTGGGACAGGTGCCGGTGCTCTCGTAGGTGGAGCTGAGTCTTTTCCCTCTGATGACCAAGGTTGTGTCAGTTGGTGTGTTTCTGGGTATCTGTGAGCTCAGCACAACTTTAGGCAGCCTGTCTGCTGATGGCTGGGGCTGTGTTCCTGTCTTGCTGTTTGTTTGGTGTGAGGTATCCAGCACTGGAGCTTGACGGCAGTTGGGTAGAGCTGAGTCTTGGTGTCGAGATGGATACCTTGGGTAGAGTGCATGCTGATTAATACTCCCGGGGCCTAGGAATTCTCTGGCAGTCCAGCATCCTGGACTTTGTGCCCTCACCGCAGAGGCCAAGACCTGACCTCTGGCCAGGAAACAAGGAGTCTGCAAGCCATACATCACAGCCAGAGAAAAAAGAAAAAAAGGAAAAGAAAACAAACCGACAAACAAAACCCAAGCCAAGTAGCAAAAACAAACAGCAACAACAATACAAAAAAAAATCCCAATAAAAACAAAGAAAAAGGAGGAAAGAAAACAAACAGAAAAACCAAATTCAAGACTAATGATAAAAACCAAACCAAACAAACAGAAACAAAGAAACAGACCAAAAAAAGACAAAAATATAAAAAACAAGAGAACAAGGAAACAAAAGAACTCAAAAGTGAGAACAATCAATGAAGACTAAGCTAACAAAAACAAAAAATGGAAAAGAAAAGAAAGCAAAGTATCAATTAAAAAAAAGCACAGAAAACATAAAACACTTGAAAGCAATCAAAAAGAAGAACCACAACAAGAAAAAAAACAAAACAAAAAAGTAAAATAAAAATAGAAAAAAAATTAAATATTAAAAAATTTAAAAATAATAAAAACAACAACATCTAAAGAAAATGAAAGGAACAAAAAAAGAATAATAGTAATAAGAATATTTTCCTGATGCCTCCTCTGTCAGTGTCCTTGCTCCCACAGTGATCCACAGCCAAACCCTGCCTCCCCAGGAGGCCCTCAAATACCCCAGGTAGGTCTCTGGACCAGCTGTGGGCACCATGGGGCCAGCTCAGACTTTGATCTGGCTCAAATCCCACATGTACTTGGTCCCAAATCCACTGCTGCTAAAGGTAGACTGGTCTCAGTTGTGGGAACACTCATTGTCTATTCAGACGTTCCGGACTTGCAGGATTTATCAAGCCAATTGTGGGGATTTAATCTGCAGCTTGTGCAACTGCATGGGGAAATTTCTGCTCCTCTTCCTTAATCACTTCTTAGGCTCAGCTTTGATTTTGGCTTCACCCCTGCATGTGCACCATCCTCAGGACTCTGTTCACCACACAGACAAGAGGGAGTGAAAGCAGCAGCTGATTGGGACACACCCACTCAGGCCAGGGGGGGATATGGTGGCCACAACTGGGGCATGTGATGTCCCTGCGTCCCCAGAGACCAAAAAGCAGTTGCAATAGACTGGGGTGCACTCACTCTGGTTAGAGTCCCTCTCAGTGTCCAAAAAGACAGGCGCTGGTGTGGGGGGGCAGTGGTGGCCCCATCCATTGTGCACCAGTCAACGATGGTGTTTCATTTCCTATGCAGACTCCACTAACTTCCAGTCATGGATCCCCTCACTCACTCCTGTCTCCTCTGTTTTATCCATGCAGCTGAGTGGTCCTCTCTCTGGACCCACTCTCTTAATCCAACACTTTAGCACTCAGCCCCTGCCAGTATCAGAAGATTCCTGTCTCAGGCAGGGGTGCCCAGTGCTGATTCCCCAGGAGGTTTGGCATGGGAGGCACTCAGGACCTCAGAGCCTACAGAGGTGGAGGAGGCCTTGGCTTGAGGGGCGGGCAAGTCTGTTCAGATGGGTGTTCTTCTTAGTGCCCACAGAGACAGAAGCCAGTGGGTGGGGAATGGGGTTGTAATGGCAGCCCCACCACTTGTGTGCCACTCAACAAAGATGTCTTACTTCTATGGAGTACCAGACTTCTTCCCCAACTTTCCCAGTTGTAGAGTTCTTTACTCCTGTCCCTTCAGGCTGTATTTTCACAGCCAACAGCTGTCCCCTCCCAGGGTCCATGCTCCAAACCCCACTTTCCATCACGCATCACCCCCTACGCAGCAGGAGACACATGACTCAGGCTGGGGTGCACAGGGCTGCAACACAGACCATGCATGCAGTTCTTGTTTTATCCTGCCTTCCACAGACCACCCACTGCATTCCCCTTTGATTCCCCAAAGGTCCGTTTCTGTCCCAGCTGATTTCCCCACTGTGAGGGTTTTTTTCTGAGTGCAGGAACATCTCCTCACCTTCAGCTTCCCACTAAGGTTGCTGGTTCCTTTTTTGATTCCCCTTTTCTTTTTTTCTTTATTTCATCCTACCCAATTAACAGGGGATTTTTCTTGTCCTTTTAGGTGTCTGAAGTCTTCTACTAATGTTCAGCAGGTGCCCTGTGAGAACTGTTTCATTTGTAGTTGTATTCTTGGTATACTTGTGAGGAGAGACAAATTCCGTGTCTTCCTATACTGCCATCTTGACTCCTACCCCCAATGCATTGTTGTAAGCAGCTTTCCCTTTTTGCAGTGTTTAAGATCAATACTCATTTCTCATCAATGTGCATTGGTAGAACTGACAATATCAAGTACAATTGGTAATGTTTAGAGGTCCTATGAGAGGCGGGGCAGGCTTACAGAAGATCCAAAATGCCAACAAGAAGATATTGAGAGAAAATACGGTGTGTCCTTTTCCACTGAGGATGCCATATATCATGGATTATATCATGGCAAGTGCAAGAGCTATAGTGAGGGAAAACCAGGTATCAGTGGGGAAAATCATATTAAGCTGCAAGAATAAGGGGCAAAGCAAGAAATAAAAGAGGAAAATGAGCTAGGAGAGTTCTAATTATGGTGGAATGATGATTAGAGAAGAGTGGGTTGAGAAGAGTCACTCAGATCAAAGGATTTGAATAGTGAAATCATGCTTGGATTCAGCATGAGTGTAGTACTGATAGGGATAGAATGGGATGGTTAAATAGTTTATAAATCTCACTAGGAGATTAAAGCCCGGAATTTTAAGGGAGTTTGGGAGACTGTTGTAAGCTAATGACTACTCAAGAAAAGAATCCAGTAACCTAGCAACAATCTACTCTACCTTGAAGGAAAATTGGGCACATTCAAGTGCCAGGCACACTCAACCCACAAGTCCTGATAGTTAAAACACAACAATAGATATGGGGTTGGAACCTTGTTACATGAAGTAAGGAAGTTAACAGTCCTTGAAGATTAACATTTCTGCATGTAGTCAAGATAGGAATAGAGGTGAAAGGGGTAAAGAAATTAGGTGAAAGGGGACATTATACCAAAATCTGAGATGAATTACCATATTTTAGTTTCTGTTACCACCTTTTTGCTAATATACATATGATTTAAATAGCACCATAACAGTCCCAGTAATATCATATCAGGTTAAAGGAGGGATTAACAATGTAAGCCATGATGTCTACCAAAAAATGAGGAAGAAAGCAGTCTTCTCCCCTTTGCACTTTTTCTTTGATTATAAAAATGTAGGCTTTTTTTGTTCTCTGCTTATATCTCTCACAAGCATCCTATGCACTATTTGTCTATCACTTTGCCTCACCCTGAATTCTTTCTGTGCTGAGACAAGAGAACCCAAGCTTCAGTAAGTCTTGACATCAGGTTAAAAGTTTTAATTAAAAGACAGTGGGCTTGAGTCACCTCCTAAATCAGGGGTTATGGGTTCAAATCCCAGTGTGAAGTTTGGCTGGGTTCGAGTCCCATCCAAGGAGGAATGAAGTTTCAGTAGTTGAGTAGATATAGCATAATGGAGTTTGCTGAGTAGATATAGCATAATGGAGCTCTATATGACTAAACAGGTAATGTTTATCCATAAAAATCCACCTGGGCACTCTACAGATGGATCTATATTGATGTGTTTAATAATTACTAGTCAAATACATAAAATATGCAAGTTATTGTTCTAGGAACTGTGGGAAGTTAATAATCAACCTAACAGGAACCATCTTTTCAAAGCTGAAATTAGCAAAGCTTACAAGAGAGGTACACTTAAAGTAGTTTGAAGCATCCAGAAGAAGCTTCTGGGAAGATTTTATCTAAATATTCTTACCTAAAGTAAGTGTAAGGCCAAGTGGCCCGAGGCAGGGGAACACAATCAGATTCACAGGTTGCATCAGACCGAAATTCTCCGGACCACCCAGTTCCAGAAACTGCCCTGGAGACATTCCGGACCACCCAGTTCCAGGAACTGACCTGGGGACTTTGAACCCAGCCCAGCCTTCCCGCCTTTCGAGGGGCAGGACAAATGGTCCCCCAGGATACCCGAAAAGACCACCAAATAAGGAATACCCTGTGCCCTCCCAGATTCACCATACCCCTTTCCCTTCTTCCCAGGTGCGACTTCTCTGGCCCCTTTCTCTCGGACCAGTAAAGCTCGCCCGGGAGCACACCCTAATAAAGCTCATTCGCGGTGCCGTTTGTTAAGATCCGACCTTACAGTAAGCCCATCCCTAAAAAATGGTCTACTATCACTAAGGAAAAACACAGTTAGTATGAATGAGGGCCCCAAGTTCATACCTATACACAAGAAAGAAGAAAGGAAAGAATGTACAATAGGTCAGTAAACAATGGTATAAAATTTAAACTCCATTAAAAAATCTAAGAAAATCATGTGGGAAGCAATTACTCTTCATGTGTCCCAGGTGATTTACAGAAGACTTATGATTAGAGTTGGCCAGAAGAAGACATGGCACTGGGAAGCTGATGTACACTCTGCCATTTCCCTTCCTGGACACAGCCTAGAGTTAGATGTAGTCCACATTGCTTCTGTTCTTACCACTGACATCCCCCAGTTCCCACAGAGTTTGCTCTTCTGTGACCACAAAGCTGAGCTGCTGGCAGGGGGCAAATTGCTTTCAATAGAGGGGACCAGATGCATTTTCTTTGCTGCTGTGGCAGCAACTCAAGCAACAGTTCCATTGAAAGAAGTTCTACCCTAAATACTTAAGGCTAGGCAAGTGATTAATATGCAAGCTTAAGCCAAAGAAATTACAAGCACTCTGCTCTAGAGAAGTTTAAGTCAGTGGGAGATCCAAATAATGGGAGTCCTAAGGAGCCATTCCAAAAATCAGAGGAAACTGAAAGAAAAGCTTAAAATAACATTTTTAAAAGAAAAAAAAAAACAAATCAATGAGGTTTAATAAATTTATATGACCTCTTACTGGATTGTAAACATTCAAAGTGTTAGTAAATAGAAGAGGGAATGGTGCAAAGGAGAAAATAAATTAGATGGCATATACAACACTGCAGTATTTCCCAACCAAAATCACAGTGCAGACGAGATGGGCAAACTGGCTGAATGTCTTTGAGAACTCTTCAAACTGTGAAGGAGTGGGAAAGGGGAAGGAAAAACTACCTGAGCTGCAAGGTGGAAAAAAAAGAGATAAAAATTAAATCTTTAAAAATTTGCTTTTCTAATCCCTGAAATACAATAAGCAAAACTGCAAAAGAAGATTTAAGGGAAGAAAGTATAGTTAATCTGATAAAGCCCTGTAGAAAGGACAGAGGAAAAGTCTCATCTCTATATCTCTCTCAACTCTCCATTGTCCCGGTACAGCTTCTGCCTTAATTAAAAAAAAAAAATCTATTTTTACTGATTTATTTGGCAACTGCACAAGAATGACAAATAACTCTATGGCAGAATGGGTTTTCATTCCTCAGTTCTCTTTATTCCAAAATCAGATTGCATTCATTGGAACTTAATCAGGTATCATTAAAATCTTCCTTCTCTCTCTCCCTTTTCCTTTCTGTCTCTATCTAGGGTCTTGGTTTAAACAAGTTTTAGATGACACTCAACTGAAAGTTGACTTTTGGATGAAAAGATTAGGGTATGTCCATGACCTGCCAATGTTAGTCTATTTCACTACAAGTTCACCACAGGAACCAACATTATATCAGCATCTGCAATTTCTAGGCATTCATTTTTATAGAGTGTTGCAGGAATGCAAAGATGACCAAAACACAGTCACTTACTCAGGCTGGTGTAGTGGGAAGAGACCAGGGCTGAAATCAGAAGACAGTTGACCAGATTCTGCCACTGTAGTTATGACTACATTCCCTCCACATTCCTTTCTTTAAAATAGTACTCTGCCAGCAGTCTACAGTGACATGATGGGCCTAGATGGACAGACTTCTATTCTGTGCCAACAACCAACCCACTGACTGCAGGTTCTCAGCTCAGGGATGAAGTTGGGATTGAGGCTATCAGATTTTATTTCTAAAATGTAAATTTAGAATATTAGGTCTTCAGGTGTTAGGTTTAGGGACAGAATTATTGTTATGATGAAACAGAGTTAAGGGCAAGCTGAGGCTGAAAAGTACAGAAACTAATATTGTTGCAGAGAAAGCCAGTGTACAGAGAAATGAATATAGCAAATAAGCAGAGAGAAGCAAAGATATGAGACAAATATTGAGAGAGAGAGTAAGGTAGAAGATAAGTGGGGAGCAGGAGACAGGAAGAAAAAATGAAAGAGGGAAATGAATAAAGACTGTCTTATTAGGATGATGCCTTCTTGTATTTCTTGCAAAGTATTCTGTGACTTTCCTCATAATCTTGCTATAGTGACCCTAGTTTTGACTTCAACTTGTGTATTTCTGTCCTTTGAAACAAAAAGACGTTAATTACAGCAAATCTTGAGTGGTGTGTGACATAAATTGGGTTATTCTACCTTGCCTCTCAGAGCTATAACTTGCTTAACTGTTTGATGGTGATATTAATATCTCCTGGTGACAGAATAGATGCTACACATGAAAATGTTACTCTGATGCTTGCCACTTATCTGTTGTGTAAAGTGTCTCTGAAATTTAATCTGAATCCCTAGCCAAAACATTAATAATGGAGAGTATCTGGAACACCTCCACTAATTGGGAAGAGTGTAGAGAATCGGGGGTTTTGCCAGGAAGATAAAATGGCAAAAATGCTGCTGTGGGCAAGCAGGGGAGGGAAGAAAGTGAATTGGAAATGGTGCTGAGCTTGATGTGGCACATGTTGGCAAGAGTGTGGGACTAGAAATAGAAAAAGAAATCAGGGTTTGGCCAGTGTTTTCCTGACCAAAGTCATGAATCTGAATTTCAGTTTGGTTTTTGACTTATTCTAAGGCATATGCAGTTATAAAAAGAGTAGGACAGGAGAGGGGTACAAAGACACGATAAGCACGAAGTTGCTCAGTCTTTTAAAATAATATCTCTGGGGCTTCCCTGGTGGCGCAGTGGTTGAGAGTCCGCCTGCCGATGCAGGGGACGTGGGTTTGTGCCCTGGTCCGGGAAGATCCCACATGCTGCGGAGCGGCTGGGCCCGTGCGCCATGGCCTCTGAGCCTGCGCGTCCGGAGCCTGTGCTCCGCAATGGGAGAGGCCACAACAGTGAGAGGCCCGCATACTGCAAAAAAATAATAATAATAATATCTCTGAAGCGAAAATTCTGCAGTGTTTTACTTTCTAAACTTTGTGTTTAAAAAAAAATTGGATTTTTTTCCAGAAATACGTTTATATTATACCGTTCAATATATTTTTGAATACTATATTATCTCAGTAGATTAATGTAAGAATCCTAGTTATTCTCCTTCCCCCAATCCTTTCATCCCTTTCAGAATTAGCACATTTGAAATGCTACCCTCACAGGCAGTGTATACCCTAAGCCAGTTACATATAGTTTCAATACAAAAGCAAGATTTTTCTGAGACATTTTGTAGAACAGTGCTTGACATATAGTAAGAATTCAATAAGTACTTACTGAATACATTAATAAATAATATGCCTTCCTAATTTCCCATAACTATTAACAAGGTTTACTCTGGGAATTCTGATTCTATATGGAAGTAGACTGAGGGAGAGGAGGAAGGGAAGGAGAAGGAAAAGCAATCTTTATATTTTATTTAAAGATAAAATTAGATAACATTCCAGTCATAATAACACAATGCTGTTTGAATACAGTCGGGTTATTCTTATATCTTTAATCCCCGCCATCTTGTGCCCTGCAACCCTGTGCATATTCTTTTTTGTCCTGTTGCATGTATGTATATATGTATTTATTTATTTTTATTTTTAATTTTTTAGTTTTTTTATTGGATTAAAATTGCTTTACTAAAATTGTTAGTTTCTGCTGTACAATAAAGTGAATCAACTTTATGTATACCTATATTCCTTCCCTCTTAGACCTCCCTCAACCCCATTGCCTCCCATCTAGGTAATCACAAAGCACCAAGTGGAGCTCCCTGTACTATACAGCAGGTTCCTACTAGCTACCTATTTTAAACATGGGAGCTTATTTATGTCAAACCTAATCTTCCAATTTGTCCCACCCTTCCCTTCACCCCCATGTCCACATATCCATTCTCTACATCTATGTCTCTATTCCTGCCCTACAAATAGGTTCATCTGTACCATTTTTCTAGATTCCTCATATATGTGTCAATATACGATGTTTGTTTTTTGCTTTCTGACTTACTTCACTCCATATGACAGACTCTAGGTTCATCCACATCTCTACAAATGACCAAATTTTGTTTCTTTTTAGGGCTGAGTAATATTCCATTGTATATATGTACCATATCTTCTTTATCCATTCATCTATCATTAGACATTTAGGTTGTTTCTATGTCGTGGGTGTTGTAAAGAGTGCTGTAATGAACATTGGGGTACATGTGTCCTTTTGAATTATGGTTTTCTTAGGGTATATACCCAGTAGTGAGATTGCTAGGTCATATGGTAGTTCTATTTTTAGTTTTTTAAGGAACCTCCATACTTTTCTCCATAGTGGCTGTATCAATTTATATTTCCACCAACAGTGCAAAAGGGTTCCATTTTCTCCACACCCTCTCCAGCATTAACTGTTTGTAGATTTTTTGATGATGGCTATTCTGACCAATGTGATGTGATACCTCATTGTAGTTTTGATTTGCATTTCTCTAATAATTAGTGATGTTGAGCATATTTTCATGTGCCTCTTGGCCATCTGTATGCCTTCTTTGGTGAAATGTCTATTTGGGTCTTCAACCAAACAGAAAATAAATGCAGAAACACAAGCTTTAAATGATACAATATAGATCAGATAGATTTAATTGATATTTATAGGACATTCCACCCGAAAGTGGCAGAATAAACTTTCTTCTCAAGTGCACATGGAACATTCTTCAAGATAGACCACATCTTGAGTGACAAATCAAGCCTCATAAAATTAAAAAATCTTGAAATCGTATCAAGCATCTATTCTGACCACAACATTATGAGATTGGAAATCAATTACAGGAAAAAAAAACTGGAAAAAACACAAATATATGGAGTTAAACAGTGCACTACTAAATAACCAAGAGATACCAAGAAGTCAAAGAAGAAGTCAAAGAAGAAATTTTAAAATACCTAGAAACAAATGACAATGAGAACAGGACCACCCAAAAACTATGGGATGCAGCAAAAGAAGTTCTAAGAGGGAAGTTTATAGAAATTCAATCTCACCTCAAGAAACAAGAAAAATCTCAAATAAACAATCTAACCCTACACTTAAAACAACTAGAGAAAGAGGAAAAAGGAAAACCCGAAGTCAGTAGAAGGAAAGAAATCATAAAGATCAGAGCAGAAATAAATGAAATAGATATGAATAAAACAATAAGAAAGATCAATAAAGCTAAAAGCTGATCCTTTGAGAAGATAAACAAAATTGATAAACCTTTAGCCAGACTCATCAAGAAAAAAAGAGAGAGGATGAAAATCAGTAAAACTAGAAATGAAAAAGGAGAAACCACAACTGACACCACAGAAATACAAAGGATTGGGGGAGTTGGGAAGATGGCGGAAGAGTAAGACGCGGAGATCGCCTTCCTCCCCACGGATACACCAGAAATACATCTACACGTGGAACAACTCCTACAGAACACCTACTGAAGGCTGGCAGAAGACCTCAGACCTCCCAAAAGGCAAGAAACTCCCCACGTACCTGGGTAGGGCAAAAGAAAAAAAGAAAAAACAGAGACAAAAGAATAAGGACGGAACCTGCACCAGTGGGAGGGAGCTGTGAAGGAGGAAAAGTTTCCACACACTAGGAAGCCCCTCCGCGGGCGGAGACTGCGGGAGGCAGAAGGGGAAGCTTCGGTACCGCGGAGGAGAGCACAGCAACAGGGTGC